>NC_028648.1:22076268-22245538 GCF_001406875.1 Solanum pennellii | reverse complement strand
CCCAAGGGAAATGATGGCATCTAATGACCGATTGCGTGTGATAGTGGGTGCTGCACAAGGGCGATGTTAATATGCCACGCTCGACGTCATTCATCTTTTTGTATAGTCCAATGGAGATGATGGCATGCCACATCAACGTCTTCTGACCGTGTGTGCTTCAAAAAGCCCATACGGGCATGCCACGCTCGACGTAGTATGACCCTGTGTGATGCGCAAGAGTGATGAGAACATGTAACGCCCGACGTTGTTTGTCTGTGTCTGTAGTCCATGGGCGTGTATGGAATGCAACGCTCGACGTCGTCTGACCGTGTGCTGTCCAAGGGCGATGATGGCATGCCACGTCCGACGTCGTTCGATCGCGTGTGCTGACCAAGGGACATGCGGGCATGCCACTGCCGATGTCATTCAACCGCATGTGCTGTCCAAGGGCAATGATGTCATGCCCCGCACGATGTAGTCCGATCATGTGTTATGTCCATAAGCGATGATGGAATGCCACGCCCGACATAATCTGATCGTGTATGCTCTCCAAGAGCAATGATAACATGCCACGCCCGACGTCATCCGATCGTGTATACTTTCCAAGGGCGATGATGGCATGCCACGCCAAACGTCATCTGACCGTGTGTGCTGCCCAAGGGCGATGATGGCATGCCACACCCAACATCGTCCTATCGTGTATACTTTCCAAGGGCAACTATGGCATGCCACGCCAGACGTCGTCTGACCGTGTGTGCTGCCCTAGGGCGATGATGGCATGCAACGCCTAACGTAGTCCAACCGTGTATGCTGTCCAAGGGCGAAGATCGCATGCCATGCCTGACGTCGTCCGACTGTGTATGCTGTACAAGAGCGATGATGGCATGCCATTCCCGGCGTCATCCTATCGGGTTTTTTTCCCAAGGGTGATGATGGCATGTCACAACCGACGTGTCCGACCGTGTGTGCTGCACAAAGGAGATAATGGCATGCCACGCCGGACATCATCCAATCCTGTGTGCTGCACAAGGGCCATGCAGGCATGTCACGCCCTACGTAGTCCGATCGTGTGTGTTGTCCAAGGGAGATGATAACATGCCATACCCGATGTCGGTCGATCGTGTATGCTTTCCAAGAGCGATGATAGAATGCCACACCCGCCATTGTCGGACCATGTGTGCTGCCCAAAGGCTATCATGACATGCAATTCCCGACGTAGTCCAATCGTGTGTGTTGTCCTAGAACAATGAGTGCATGCCACGCTCGTTGTTGTCCGACTGTGTGTGCTTCCCGAGGACCATGCTAGCATGCCACGCCTAGCATCGTCTGACCATGTTTGCTGTCCAAGGGCGATAATGGCATGCCTCGTCGGATGTCGTTCATATGTATCTTATGTCCAAAGGCGATGATGGCATGCCACGCCTGAACTTGTCCGACCGTTTGTGTTGTCCAAGGGCAATATGGCATGCCAAGCCCGACGTAGTAAGACCGTGTGTACTGCCCAAGGGCAATGATGGCATCAAATGCCCGACGTCATGTGAAATTGTGTGTTGCACAAGGGCGATGATAATATGCCATGCCCGACGTCATCCATCCGTGTGTGCAGTCCAATGTATATGACGGCATGTCACATCGACATCGTCAGACCGTGTGAGCTTTCAAAAGGCCATACGGGCATGCCAGTCTTGACATAGTCCAACCGTGTAAGCTGCCCAAGAGTGATGGCAACATGTCATGCCTAACGTCATTCGTCTGTGTGTGTAGTCCAAGAGAGTGTAAGGCATGGAACGCTCGACGTCGTCCGACTGTGTGTATTGTCAAAGGGTGGTGATAGCATGCCACGCCTGACGTCATTTGATCGTGTGTGCTGACAAAGGACATGCAGGCATGCCACTACCGATGTCTTCCAACCGCATGTGTAGTCAAAGGGCGATGATGGCATGCCACTACCGATGTCTTCCAACCGATCGTGTATGTTATCCAAGTGCGATAATGGCATGTTACACCCAACGTCGTCCGACCGTGTGTGTTGTCCAAGGGCGATGATGGCATGCAACGCCTAATGTATTCAGACCGTGTATGCTGTCCAAAGTCGAAGATGGCATGCCANCCACACCCAACATCGTCCTATCGTGTATACTTTCCAAGGGCAACTATGGCATGCCACGCCAGACGTCGTCTGACCGTGTGTGCTGCCCTAGGGCGATGATGGCATGCAACGCCTAACGTAGTCCAACCGTGTATGCTGTCCAAGGGCGAAGATCGCATGCCATGCCTGACGTCGTCCGACTGTGTATGCTGTACAAGAGCGATGATGGCATGCCATTCCCGGCGTCATCCTATCGGGTTTTTTTCCCAAGGGTGATGATGGCATGTCACAACCGACGTGTCCGACCGTGTGTGCTGCACAAAGGAGATAATGGCATGCCACGCCGGACATCATCCAATCCTGTGTGCTGCACAAGGGCCATGCAGGCATGTCACGCCCTACGTAGTCCGATCGTGTGTGTTGTCCAAGGGAGATGATAACATGCCATACCCGATGTCGGTCGATCGTGTATGCTTTCCAAGAGCGATGATAGAATGCCACACCCGCCATTGTCGGACCATGTGTGCTGCCCAAAGGCTATCATGACATGCAATTCCCGACGTAGTCCAATCGTGTGTGTTGTCCTAGAACAATGAGTGCATGCCACGCTCGTTGTTGTCCGACTGTGTGTGCTTCCCGAGGACCATGCTAGCATGCCACGCCTAGCGTCGTCTGACCATGTTTGCTGTCCAAGGGCGATAATGGCATGCCTCGTCGGATGTCGTTCATATGTATCTTATGTCCAAAGGCGATGATGGCATGCCACGCCTGAACTTGTCCGACCGTTTGTGTTGTCCAAGGGCAATATGGCATGCCAAGCCCGACGTAGTAAGACCGTGTGTACTGCCCAAGGGCAATGATGGCATCAAATGCCCGACGTCATGTGAAATTGTGTGTTGCACAAGGGCGATGATAATATGCCATGCCCGACGTCATCCATCCGTGTGTGCAGTCCAATGTATATGACGGCATGTCACATCGACATCGTCAGACCGTGTGAGCTTTCAAAAGGCCATACGGGCATGCCAGTCTTGACATAGTCCAACCGTGTAAGCTGCCCAAGAGTGATGGCAACATGTCATGCCTAACGTCATTCGTCTGTGTGTGTAGTCCAAGAGAGTGTAAGGCATGAAACGCTCGACGTCGTCCGACTGTGTGTATTGTCAAAGGGTGGTGATAGCATGCCACGCCTGACGTCATTTGATCGTGTGTGCTGACAAAGGACATGCAGGCATGCCACTACCGATGTCTTCCAACCGCATGTGTAGTCCAAGGGCGATGATGGCATGCCACTACCGATGTCTTCCAACCGATCGTGTATGTTATCCAAGTGCGATAATGGCATGTTACACCCAACGTCGTCCGACCGTGTGTGTTGTCCAAGGGCGATGATGGCATGCAACGCCTAATGTATTCAGACCGTGTATGCTGTCCAAAGTCGAAGATGGCATGCCATGCCCGACATCGTCCGACCGTGTGTGCTGTCGAAGGTTGATGATGTCATGCCACGCTCGACGTCGTCCGAACGTGTGTGTTGCCCAAGGGCGATGATGGCATGTCACACCCGACGTCGTCCAACCGTGTGTGGAGCACAAAGGTGATAATGGCATGCCAAGCCGGACGTGAACCAATTGTTCGTGTTGCCGAAGGGACATGCAGGCATGCCACGCCCTATGTGGTCCGATCGTGTGTGTTGTCCAAGGGAGATGATAACATGCCACACTCGACATCATTCGATCGTGTATGGTTTCCAACGGCGATGATATAGTATGCCACTCCCGACGTTTTCCGAGCGTGTGTGCTGCCCAAGGGTGATGATGACATGCCATTCCCCATGTAGTCTGATCGTGTGTGCTATCCAAGGGATATGATGGCATGCCACACTCGTTGTTGTGCGACCGTGTGTGCTGCCCGAGGACCATGCTATCATGCCACGCCTAACGTCATCCGATCGTGTAAGCTGCCCAAGGGAAATGAAGGCATGCCACGTCTGATGTCCGTCGTCATTATCTATTCTCCAATGGCGATGATGGCATGCCACGCCAGACGACGTCCGACTATATGTGCTGTCCAAGGGAAAGATGGCATTCCAATGATGGAATCTAACGCCTGACTTCGTTTGACAGTGTGTGCTGCACAAGGGCGATGACAATATGCCATGCACGATGTCATACGTCTGTGTGTGCAGTCCAATGGTGATGATGGCATGCCACGTCGACATTGTTCAACCGTGTGTACTATTAAAAGGCCATACGGGCATGCCGCGCTCAACGTAGTCCGACATTGTGTGCTTCCCAAGAGTGACGATAACATGCCACACCCAACGTCATTAGTACGTGTGTGTAGTCCAAGGGCGAGTATGGCATGCAACACTTGACATCGTCCAACTGTGTGTGCTGTCCAAGGGCGATGATGGCATGCCATGCCTGACGTTGTCCGATCATGTAACCAAGGGATATGCGAGCATGCCACTGCCGATGTCTTCCGACCGCATGTGCAGCCCAAGGGAGATGATGGCATGCCAAGCACGACGTAGTCTTATCGTGTGTGGTTTCCAAGGGCGATGATAGCATGCCAAGCTTGACGTGGTCCGAGCGTGTGCTGCCCAAGGTCCATGCAGGCATGCCACACCCGACGTAGTCCGACAGTATGTTTTGTCCGACCTTGTATTCATTCCAAAGACAATGATAGCATGACACGCCCGATGTCATTTGATAATATATGTTGTCCATGGGAGATGATTGCATGCCACGCACGAAACCTTCTGACCGTGAGTGCTGCCAAAGGGCCAAGACGGAATTTCGTGCCCGATGTAGTCCCAACGTGTGTGATCTTGAAGAGCGATGATGGAATGGCACGCCCGACATCGTCTGATCGTGTATGCTCTCTAAGGGCGATGATAACATGCCACGCCTAACGTCGTCCAACCGTGTGTGCTGTCCAAGGGCGATGATGGCATGACACGTCCATGTCGTTCATCAGTGTGTGTTGTCAAAGGGTGATGATGGCATGCCAAGCCTGACATAGTCCATTCATGTGTGCTGCCTAAGTGCAATGATGGCATGCTAAGACCAATGTAGTCAGACCGTGTGTGCTACCGAAGGGAGATGATGGAATCTAATGACCGATTGCGTTGACAGTGGTTGCTGCACAAAGGCGATGATAATATACCACGCTCGACGTCGTCTGACCGTGTGTGCTTTCAAAAGGCCATACGGGCATGCCACACTAGACGTAGTAAGACCGTGTATGCTGCGTAAGAGTGATGATAACATGTCACGCCCGATGTCGTTCGTCTGTTTGTGTAGTCCAAGGGCGTGTATGGAATGCAACGCTCGACGTCGTCTGACCGTGTGCATTCCAAGGGAGATGATGGCATGCCACGTTCGACGTCGTTCGATCGCGTGTGCTGACCAATGGACATGCGGGCATGACACTGCCGATGTCTTTCACTCGCATGTGTTGTCCAAGGGCAATGATGTCATGCCACACATGACGTAGTGTGATCGTGTGTGCTGTCCAAGGGCGATGATGGCATGCCACGTTCGACGTCGTCCGACCGTGTACTGCCCAAGGGCTATGAAGGCATGCCACACCCAACGGAATTTGACAGTATGTTTTGTCCAAGGGCAATGATAATATGCCACGCCTGACGTCAGTAAATGTGTATGTTGTCCAAGTGTGATGATGCCATGCCACGCCCAACATCGTTCGACCGTGTGTGCTATCCAAGGAAAATGATAGCATTTCATGCCCGACATCATCCGATCGTGTGTTCATTCCAATGGCGATGATAGCATGCCACGCCCGATGTTGTCCTATAACATATGTTTCTAAGGGCGAAGATTCCATACCACGCACGACATCGTTTCATCGCGTGTGCTGCCCAAGGGCCATGATGGTATTCCATGCTCGACATAGTCCGATCATGTGTTATTTCCATAAGCGATGATGGCTTGCCACGCCCGACGTCATGTAATCGTGTATGCTCTCCAAGAGCAATGATAACATGCCACGCCCGACGTCGTCCGATCGTGTATACTTTCAAAGGGCGATGATGGCATGCCACGCCAAACGTCATCTGACCGTGTGTGCTGCCCAAGGGCGATGATGGCATGCCACGTCCAACGTCGTCCTATCGTGTATACTTTCCAAGGGCGATGATGGCATGCCAGACAAAATGTCATATGACCGTGTGCGCTGCCCAAGGGCGATGATGGCATGCCACGCCCAACATCGTCCTATCGTGTATACTTTCCAAGGGCGATGATGGCATGCCACGCCAGACGTCGTCAGACCATGTGTGGTGCCCTAGGGCGATGACAGCATGCAACGCCTAACGTAGTCCGACTGTGTATGCTGTCCAAGGGCAAAGATGGCATGCAACGCCTGACGTCGTCTGATCGTGTATGCTCTCTAAGGGCGATGATAACATGCAACGCCTAACATCATCCAACTGTGTGTGCTGTCCAAGGTCGATGATGGCATGACATGTCCGATGTCGTTCATCAGTGTGTGTTGTCAAAGGGCGATGATGGCATGACACGCCTGACATAGTCCATTCATGTGTGCTGCCCAAGTGCAATGATGGCATGCCATGACCGATGTAGTCAGACCGTGTGTGCTACACAAGGGAAACGATGGCATCTAATGACCGATTGCGTGTGACAGTTGGTGCGACACAATGGCGATGATAATATGCCACGCTCGATGTCATTCGTCTTTTTGTATAGTCCAATGGAGATGATGGCATGCCGCATCAACGTAGTCTGACCGTGTGTGCTTTCAAATGCCCATACGGGCATGCCACGCTTGAGGTAGTATGAACGTGTGTGATGCGCAAGAGTGATGATAACATGTCACGCCCCACGTCGTTCGTCTGTGTGTGTAGTCCAAGGGCGTGTATGTAATGCAACGCTCGACGTCATCTTACCGTGTGTTGTCCAAGGGCGATGATGGCATGCCACGTCCGACGTCGTTCGATCGTGTGTGCTGACCAAGGGACATGCGGGCATGCCACTGCCGATGTCTTTCAACCGCATGTGCTGTCCAAGGGTAATGATGTCATGCCACGCACGACGTAGTACGATTGTGTGTGCTGTCCAAGGGCTATGATGGCATGCAATGTTCGAAATCGTCCAATCGTGTACTTGCCAAGGGCTACGAGGGCATGCCACACCCGACGTAATCCGACAGTATGTTTGTCCAAGGGCAATGATAATATGCCACGCCTGACGCCAACATACCGTGTATGTTCTCCAAGTGCGATGATGGCATGCCACGCCCAACATTGTTCAACCGTGTGTGCTATCCAAGGAAAATGATAGCATGCCACGCCCGACGTCATCCGATCGTGTGTTCATTCCAAAGGCGATGATAGCATGACACGCCCGATGTCTTCTGATAATATATTTTTCTAAGGGCGATGATTCCATGCCACGCACTACATCGTCCGATCACGTGTGCTTCCCAAGGTCCATTATGGCATTCCATGCTCGACGTAGTTCGATCGTGTGTTATTTCCATAAGCGATGATTGCATGCCACGCCCGAAAAATTATGATCGTGTATGCTCTCCAAGAGGAATGATAACATGCCACTCCCGACGTCATCCGATCGTGTATACTTTCCAAGGGCGATGAAGGCATGCCACCCCAAACGTCATATGACCTTGTGTGCTGCCCGAGGGCGATGATGGCATGCCACGTCCAACGTCGTTCTATCGTGTATACTTTCAAAGGGCGATGGCATGCCACGCTAGATGTCGTCTGTCCGTGTGTGCTTCCCTAGGGCAATGATTGCATGCAATGCCTAACGTAGTCCGACCGTGTAGGTTGTCCAAGGGCGAAGATGGAATGCCACGCCTGACGTCGTTCGACTGAGTATGCTATCCATGAGAGATGATGACATGCCATTCCCGGCGTCATCTGATCGTGTGTGTTGCCCAAGGGTGATGATGGCATGTCACAACCGACGTCGTCCGACCGTGTGGTGCTTCACAAAGGAGATAATGGCATGCCACGCCGGACGTCATCCAATCATGTGTGCTGCCCAAGGGCCATGAAAGCATGCCACGCTCTACGTAGTCCGATCGTGTGTGTTGTCCAAGGGAGATGATAACATGCCATACCCGATGTCGTTTGATCGTATTTGCTTTCCAAGAGCGATGACAGTATGCCACACCCGCCATTGTCCGACCGTGTGTGCTGCCCAAAGGCTATGATGACATGCCATTCCCGACGTAGTCCGATCGTGTGTGTTGTCCTAGAACGATGATGGCATTCCACGCTCGTTGTTGTCCGACTGTGTGTGCTTCCCGAGGACCATGCTGGCATGCCACGCCTAACGTCGTCTGACCATGTTTGCTGTACAAAGGCGATAATGGCATGCCACGTCCGATGTCGTTCATCAGTATCTTTTGTCAAAAGCCGATGATGGCCTGCCAAGCCTGAAGTTGTCCGACCATTTGTGCTGTCCAAGGCCAATATGGCATGCCAAGTCGGACGTAGTAAGACCTTGTGTGCCATCCAAGGGAAATGATGACATCAAATGCCCAACGTCATGTGAAATTGTGTGCTGCACAAGGGCGATAATAATATGCCATGCCCGACGTCATCCATCCGTGTGTGCGGTCCAGTGTATATGACGGCATGCCACATCGACCTCGTCTGACCGTGTGAGCTTTCAAATGGCTATACGGGCATGCCAGGCTTGACGTAGTCCAACCGTGTAAGCTGTCAAAGAGTGATGATAACATGTCATGCCTAACGTCATTCGTCTGTGTGTGTAGTCCATGGGAGTTTAAGGCATGAAACGTTCGACGTCGTCCGACCGTGTGTGTTGACAAAGGGCGACAATGGCATGCCACGCCTGACGTCATTTGATCGTGTGTGCTGACAAAGGACTTGTAGGCTTGCCACTACAGATGTCTTCCAACCGCATATGCAAACCAAGGGCGATGATGGCATGCAACGCACGACGTCGTCCAACCGTGTGCTACCCAAGGGCTATGCGGGCATGCCATAACCGACGTAGTCCGACAATATGTTTTGTCCAAGGGAAATGATTATATGCCACGCTGACGTTGTCGGACCGTGTATGTTTTCAAAGTGCGATTATGGCATAGCACACCCAACGCCATCTGACAGTGTGTGCTATCCAAGGAAAATGATGGCATGCCATTCCCGACATCATCTGACCCTGTGTATGATATGGAAGGGCGATGATGGCATGCCTCACCCGACAACCTCCGACCGTGAGTTCATTCCAATGGCGATGATGGCATGCCACGCCCGATGTCGTCCGACAGTGTATCCTCTCAAAAGGCGATGATTGCATTTCACACATGACTTTGTCTGACCTTGTGTGCTTCCCAAGGGCTATAATGGGATTCTATGCCCGACGTAGTCCGAATGTGTGTGATGTCCAAGAGTGATGATGGCATGCCAAGCCTGACGTCGTCTAATTGTGTATGCTCTCCATGTGCGATGATAACATGCCACGCCTGACGTTGTACTATCGTGTATACTTTCCAAGGGCGATGATGGCATGGCATGCCAAACGTCATCTGATCGTGTGTGCTGCCAAAGGGCGATGATGGCATGCCACGTCCAACGTCGTCCTATCGTGTATACTTTCCAAGGGCGATGATGGCATGCCACACCAAACGTCATCTGACCGTGTGCGTTGCTCAAGGGCGATGATGGCATGCCACGCCCAACATCGTCCTATCGTGTATATTTTCTAAGGGCGATGATTGCATGCCACGCCCGACTTCTTCTGACCGTGTGTGCTGCCCTACGGCGATGATGGCATGCAACGGCTAACGTAGTCCGACTGTGTATGCTGTCCAAGGGCAAAGATGGCATGCCACGCCCGACGTCGTCTGATCGTGTATGCTCTCTAAGGTCGATTATAACATGCCATGCCTAAAGTCGTCCAACTGTGTGTGCTGTCCAAGGGCGATGATGGCATGACGTGTCCGATGTCGTTCATAAGTGTGGGTTGTCAAAGGGCGATGATGGCATGACACGCCTGACGTCAACATACCGTGTATGTTGTCCAAGTGCGATTATGGCATGCCACGCCCAACATTGTTCGACCGTGTGTGCTATCCAAAGAAAATGATACCATGCCACGCCCAACGTCATCCGATCGTGTGTTCATTCCAGAGGCGATGATAGCATGCCACGCCCGATGTCTTCCGATAATATATGTTTGTAAGGGCGATGATTCCATGCCACACACGACATCGTCCGATCACGTGTGCTTCCCAAGGGCAATGATGGCATTCCATGCTCGACGTAGTTCGATCGTGTGTTATGTCCATAAGCGATGATGTCATGCCACGCCCGAAATAATCTGATCGTGTATGCTCTGCAAGAGCAATGTTAACATGCCACGCCCGATGTCATCGGATCGTGAATACTTTCCAAGGGCGATGATTGCATGAAACACCAAACGTCATCTGACCGTGTGTGCTGCCCAAGGGCGATGATGGCATGCCACGCCCAACAACGTCCTATCGTGTATACTTTCCAAGAGCGATGGCATGCCACGCTAGACGTTTTCTGACAGTGTGTGCTTCCCTAGGGCGATGATGGAATGCAACGCCTAACGTAGTCTGACCGTGTATGCTGTCAAAGGGCGAAGATGGCATGCCACGCCAGACGTGGTTCGACTGTGTATGCTATCCAAGAGTGATGATGGCATGCCATTCCCAGCGTCATCCGATCGTGTGTGTTCCCAAGGGTGATGATGGAATGTCACAACCGACGTCATCCGACCGTGTGTGCTGCAAAAAGGAGATAATGGCATGCAACGCCGGACGTCATCCGATCGTCTGTGCTGCCCAAGGGCCATGCAGGCATGCCACGCCCTACGTAGTCCAATCGTGTGTGTTGTCTAATGTAGATGATAACATGCCATACCCGATGTCGTTCGATCGCGTATGCTTTCCAAGGGCGATGATAGAATGCCACACCCGCCATTGTCCGACCGTGGGTGCTGACCAAAGACTATGATGACATGCCATTCCCTACGTAGTCCGATCATGTGTGTTGTCCTAGAATGATGATGGCATGCCACGCTCGTTGTTGTCCGACTGTGTTTTCTTCCTGAGGACCATGCTGGCATGCCACGCCTAACGTCGTCTGACCATGTTTGTTGTCCAAGGGAGATAATGGCATGCCACGTCCAATGTCATTCATCAGTATCTTTTGTCCAAAGGCGATGATGGCATGCCACGCCTGAAGTTGTCCGACCGTTTGTGTTGTCCAAGGGCAATATGGCATGCCAAGCCCGACGTAGTAACACCGTGTGTGCCGCCCAAGGGCAATGATGGCATCAAATGTCCGACATCATGTGAAATTGTGTGCTGCACAAGGGCGATGATAGTATGCCACGCTCGACGTCATCCATCATTGTGTGCAGTCCAATGTATATGACGGCATGCCACATCGACATTGTCTGACCGTGTGGCATGTCAGGCTTGACGTAGTGCAACCCTGTAAGCTACCCAAGAGTGATGATAGAATGTCATGCCTAACGTCATTCCTCTGTGTGTGTAGTCCAAGGGAGTGTAAGGCATGAAACGCTCAACGTCGTCCGATCGTGTGTGTTGTCAAAGGGCGATGATGGCATGCCACGCCTGACGTCATTTGAAGTATGTGCTGACAAAGGACATGCAGGCATGCCACTACCGATGTCTTCAAACCGCATGTGCAGTCCAAGGTCGATGATGGCATGCAACGCACGACCTAGTCCGATCGTGTGTTCTCTCCAAGGGCGATGATTGCATACCACGCACGAACTAGTCCGATCGTGTGTGCTGTCCAAGGGCGATGATGGCATGCCACGCTCGAAGTTGTCCAACCGTGTGCTGCCCAAGGGCCATGCGGGCATGCCATAACCGGCGTAGTCCGACAGTATGTTTTTTCCAAGGGCAATGATTATATGCCACGCCAACGTTATCGGACCGTGTAAGTTTTCCAAGTGCGATTATGGCATGGCACGCCCAACTCCGTCTGACAATGTGTGCTCTCCAAGGAAAATGATGGCATGCCACGCCCGACATCATCCGACCCTGTGTATGCTATCGAAGGGCGATGATGGCATGCCACACCCGACATCGTCCGACCGTGTGTTCATTCCAATGGCGATGATGGCATGACACGCCCGATGTCGTCCGACAGTGTATCCTGTCAAAGGGCGATGATTGCATGCCACACTTGACATCGTCTGACCTTGCGTGCTTCTTAAGGGCTATAATGGGATGCTATGCCCAACGTAGTTCGAATGTGTGTGATGTCAAAGAGCGATGATGGCATGCAGAGCCCGACGTTGTCTAATTGTGTATGCTCTCCAAGTGCGATTATAACATGCCATGCCTGACGTTGTCCGATCGTGTATACTTTCCAAGGGCGATGATGGCATGCACGCCAAACGTCATCTGACCGTGTATGCTGCCCAAGGGTGATGATGGATGCCACATCCAACGTCGTCCTATCGTGTATACTTTCCAAGGGCGATGATGGCATGCCACGCAAGACGTCATCTGACCGTGTATGCTGCCCTAGGGCGATGATGGCATGCAACGCCTAACGTAGTCCGACCGTGTATGCTGGCCAAGGTCGAAGATGGCATGCCACGCCCGACGTCGTCTGATCGTGTATGTTCTCTGAGGGCGATAATAACATGCCACGCCTAACGTCGTCCAACCGTGTGTGCTGTCCAAGGGCAAGGATGGTATGACATGTCCGATGTCGTTCATCAGTGTGTCTTGTCAAAGGGCGATGATGGCATGACACGCCTGACATAGTCCATTCATGTGTGCTGCCCAAGTGCAATGATGGCATGCCAAGACCGATGTAGTCAGACTGTGTGTGCTGCCCAAGGGAAATGATGGCATCTAATGACCGATTGCGTGTGATAGTGGGTGCTGCACAAGGGCGATGTTAATATGCCACGCTCGACGTCATTCATCTTTTTGTATAGTCCAATGGAGATGATGGCATGCCACATCAACGTCTTCTGACCGTGTGTGCTTCAAAAAGCCCATACGGGCATGCCACGCTCGACGTAGTATGACCCTGTGTGATGCGCAAGAGTGATGAGAACATGTAACGCCCGACGTTGTTTGTCTGTGTCTGTAGTCCATGGGCGTGTATGGAATGCAACGCTCGACGTCGTCTGACCGTGTGCTGTCCAAGGGCGATGATGGCATGCCACGTCCGACGTCGTTCGATCGCGTGTGCTGACCAAGGGACATGCGGGCATGCCACTGCCGATGTCATTCAACCGCATGTGCTGTCCAAGGGCAATGATGTCATGCCCCGCACGATGTAGTCCGATCATGTGTTATGTCCATAAGCGATGATGGAATGCCACGCCCGACATAATCTGATCGTGTATGCTCTCCAAGAGCAATGATAACATGCCACGCCCGACATCATCCGATCGTGTATACTTTCCAAGGGCGATGATGGCATGCCACGCCAAACGTCATCTGACCGTGTGTGCTGCCCAAGGGCGATGATGGCATGCCACACCCAACATCGTCCTATCGTGTATACTTTCCAAGGGCAACTATGGCATGCCACGCCAGACGTCGTCTGACCGTGTGTGCTGCCCTAGGGCGATGATGGCATGCAACGCCTAACGTAGTCCAACCGTGTATGCTGTCCAAGGGCGAAGATCGCATGCCATGCCTGACGTCGTCCGACTGTGTATGCTGTACAAGAGCGATGATGGCATGCCATTCCCGGCGTCATCCTATCGGGTTTTTTTCCCAAGGGTGATGATGGCATGTCACAACCGACGTGTCCGACCGTGTGTGCTGCACAAAGGAGATAATGGCATGCCACGCCGGACATCATCCAATCCTGTGTGCTGCACAAGGGCCATGCAGGCATGTCACGCCCTACGTAGTCCGATCGTGTGTGTTGTCCAAGGGAGATGATAACATGCCATACCCGATGTCGGTCGATCGTGTATGCTTTCCAAGAGCGATGATAGAATGCCACACCCGCCATTGTCGGACCATGTGTGCTGCCCAAAGGCTATCATGACATGCAATTCCCGACGTAGTCCAATCGTGTGTGTTGTCCTAGAACAATGAGTGCATGCCACGCTCGTTGTTGTCCGACTGTGTGTGCTTCCCGAGGACCATGCTAGCATGCCACGCCTAGCGTCGTCTGACCATGTTTGCTGTCCAAGGGCGATAATGGCATGCCTCGTCGGATGTCGTTCATATGTATCTTATGTCCAAAGGCGATGATGGCATGCCACGCCTGAACTTGTCCGACCGTTTGTGTTGTCCAAGGGCAATATGGCATGCCAAGCCCGACGTAGTAAGACCGTGTGTACTGCCCAAGGGCAATGATGGCATCAAATGCCCGACGTCATGTGAAATTGTGTGTTGCACAAGGGCGATGATAATATGCCATGCCCGACGTCATCCATCCGTGTGTGCAGTCCAATGTATATGACGGCATGTCACATCGACATCGTCAGACCGTGTGAGCTTTCAAAAGGCCATACGGGCATGCCAGTCTTGACATAGTCCAACCGTGTAAGCTGCCCAAGAGTGATGGCAACATGTCATGCCTAACGTCATTCGTCTGTGTGTGTAGTCCAAGAGAGTGTAAGGCATGAAACGCTCGACGTCGTCCGACTGTGTGTATTGTCAAAGGGTGGTGATGGCATGCCACGCCTGACGTCATTTGATCGTGTGTGCTGACAAAGGACATGCAGTCATGCCACTACCGATGTCTTCCAACCGCATGTGTAGTCCAAGGGCGATGATGGCATGCCACGCACGACCTAGTCCGATCATGTGTGCTCTCCAAGGTCAATGATGGCATGCCACGCATGAACTAGACCGATCGTGTGTGCTCTCCAAGGGCGATGATGGCATGCCACGCTCGACGTCGTCCAACCGTGTTCTTCCCAAGGGCCATGCAGGCATGCCATAACCGACGTAGTTCGAAAGTATGTTTTGTCCAAGGGCAATGATTATATGCCATGCCTACATAGTCGGACCGTGTAAGTTTTCCAAGTGCGGTTATGGCATGGCACGCCCAACGCCGTCTGACAATGAGTGCTATCCAAGGAAAATGATGGCATGCCACGCCCGACATCATCCGACCCTGTGTATGCTATCGAAGGGCGATGATGGCATGCCACACCCGAAATCGTCCGACCGAGAGTTCATTCCAATGACGATGATGGCTTGCCACGCCCGATGTCGTCCGACAGTGTATCGTGTCAAAGGGCGATGATTGCATGCCACACTTGACATTGTCTGACCTTGTGTGCTGCCCAAGGTCTATAATGGGATGCTATGCCCGACGTAGTCCGAATGTTTGTGATGTCCAGGAGCGATGATGGCATGCCAAGCCCGACGTCGTCTAATTGTGTATGCTCTCCAAGTGCGATGACAACATGCCACGCCTGACGTTGTCAGTTCGTGTATACTTTCCAAGGGCGATTATTGCATGCCACGCCAAACGTCATCTGACTGTGTGTGCTGCCCAAGGGCGATGATGGCATGCCACATCCAACCTCGTCCTATCGTGTGTACTTTCCTAGGGCGATGATGGCATGCCACACCAAACGTCATCTGACCGTGTGCGCTGCCCAAGGGCGATGATGGCATGCCACGCCCAACGTCGTCCTATCGTGTATACTTTCCAAGGGCGATGATGTCATGCCACGCCAGACGTCGTCTTACCGTGTGTGCTGCCCTACGGCGATGATGCCATGCAACGCCTAACGTAGTTCGACCGTGTATGCTGTCCAAGGGTGAAGATTGCATGACACGCCCGACGTCGTCTGATCGTGTATGCTCTTTAAGGGCGATGATAACATGCAACGTCTAACGTCGTCCAACCGTGTGTGTTGTCCGAGGGAGATGATGGCATGACACGTCATATGTCGTTCATCAGTCTTTGTTGTCAAAGGGCGATGATGGCATGACACGCCTGACATAGTCCATTCATGTGTGCTGCCCAAGTGCAATGATGGCATGCCAAGACCAATGTAGTCAGACCGTGTGTGCTGCCCAAGGGAAATGATGGCATCTAATGACCGATTGCGTGTGACAGTGGGCGCTGCACAAGGACGATGATTATATGCCACGCTCGACGTCATTCGTCTTTTTGTATAGTCCAACGGAGATGATGGCATGCCACATCAACGTCTTCTGACCGTGTGTGATTTCAAATGGCCATAAAGGCATGCAACGCTCGACGTAGTATGATCGTGTGTGATGCGCAAGAGTGATGATAACATGTCACGCCCGACGTCGTTTGTCTGTGTGTGTAGTCCAAGGGCGTGTATGGAATGCAACGCTCGACGTCGTCTGACCGTGTGCTGTCTAAGGGCGATGATTGCATGTCACGTCCGACGTCGTTTGATCACGTGTGCTGACCAAGGGACATGCGTGCATGCCAGTGCCGATGTATTTCAACTGCATGTGCTGTCCAAGGGAAATGATGTCATGCCACGGACGACGTAGTCCGATCGTGTGTGCTGTCCAAGGGCTATGATGGCATGCAACGTTCGACGTCGTCCGACCATGTACTTCCCAAGGGATATGTGGGCATGCCACACCCGACGTAATCCGACAGTATGTTTTGTCCAAGGGCAATGATATTATGCCACGCCTGATTCCAACATACTGGTACAATGCTATGGGAAAATCGAGAAGATATATTAGATTAGTATGAATGCGACAACCATGATCGATGATGGCTTGATGCACCCCACGTAGTCCTACCATATGTGCTGCTCAAGGGCAATGATGTCATCTAACGCTCGAGGGCGTCCGACTTTGTGTGCTACACAAGGGCAATGATAACATGCCATGCCCAACGTGGTCTAACCGTGTATGCTGTCCACGGGCGATGATGAAATTTCACGACTGACATTGTCCAACCCTATGTATGTTGTCCAAGGGATATGATGGCATGCCACGCCCTACGTCGTCCGACCCGTGTTCATTCCAAGGTCGATGGTAGCATGTCACGCCCGACGTCGTCTAACTGTGTATGCTCTCCAAGGGAGATGTTGTCATGCCTCTCCCGATGTCGTCCGACTGTGAGTGCTACCCAAGTGCGTTTATGGAATGACACGCCCGACGTCGTCCGACCGCTTGTGCTACCCAAGCGCGATGATGGCATGACACACTCGACATCGTCCGACCTTGAGTGTTGTCCAAGATTCGCGCGGGCATGTCACTCGTGTTTTCTGTCCAAGCTCGATGATGGCCTACCACACCCGACGTCGTCCTATCGTATGTGTTGGCCAAGGGCTATGATGGCATGCCACGCCCGACGTAGTCCGACCGTATATCCTGTCCAAGGGTGATGATGGCATGATAGGCCCGACGTCGTCCCACCATATGTGTTATCCAAGGGCGAACATGTGATGTCACGCCAAACGTCGTTCGACAACGTGTGCTACCCAATGGCGATAAAGGCATGCCACGCCTAACGTCATCCGATTGTTTGTGTTACCCAAGGTCCATGTGGGCATTCCATGCCCTATGTTGTCCGATCGTGTGTGCTTGTCAAGGGCGATGATAACAAGCCACGCCCGATGTCGTCCGATCGTGTATGCTTTTCAAGGCTAATGATGACACACCTTGTGTGTTTTCGTCCGACTGTGTGTATACCAAGGCGATGATGGGATTGTCATGCCCAATGTCGTCCGACTGTGTGTGCTGCCGAAGGGTAATAATGGCATGCCACGGTAGATGTAGTCCGATCGTGTGTGCTGTCCATGGGCGATGATGGCATGCCACGCCTGACGTCGTCCAACCGGGTGTGCAAAACTAGGGGAAATGTAAAATTGAACGGGAAAAAAAGCTTTTTATCATAAAATTTATTGTCTAACATTAAAATTAATATTCTCAAATGTATTACCAAGATATTCCGAACTCAAAAATCTGTTTTCTTTTATCAGATTCGTAGCAATAAAGAATTACAATTTTCTTCAAAATTGGGCGAACATAAAAATTTAATGGGTTAAAAGACGTTTTTCAAAAAATCACCGATGAAGGCATGCCACACACGACGTTCTCTGACTGTGTGTGCTGTCCAAGGGCGAAATGGTATGCAACGCCCGATGTAGTCCAACCGTGAGTGCTTCCTAAGGCCAATCATGGCATCGAATTCCCGATGTTGTCTGACAGTGTGTGCTGCACAAGGGCGATAATGGCATGTCATGCCCGACGTCGTCTGTCTTTGTGTGCAGTCAAAAGATGATGATGGCATGCCAAGTCAACGTTGTCCGACTGTTTGTTCTGTCAAAAGGGGAAGATGGAATGCCATGCCCGACGTCGTTTGACTAGTGTGTTTCCTAAGGGCAATGCGGGCATGCCACGCCCGATGTCGTCCGACCGTGCATGCTCTCCAAGGGCGATGATGGAATGCCACGCCTGACATCGTCTGACCGTGTATATTGTCCAAGGGAAATGATGGCATGCCATACCCGACATCGTCCGTCCGTGTCTGTTACCCTAGGGAAATAATGGCATCTAACGCCTGACGTCATCTTAGCATGAGTGTTGCACAAGGGCGATGATGGCATGCCACGCCTGACGTCATCTATCTGTGTGTGCAGTCCAATGGCGATGATGGCATGCCACATCGACGTCGTCCGACCCTGTGTGATGTCCAAAGGTTGTACAGTCATGCCATGCCAGATGTTGTCCAATTGTGTGTGCTACCCAAGAGCGATGATAACATGCCACGCTCTACGTCGTTTGTCCATGTGTGTAGTCCAAAGGCGTATATGGAATGCAACGCCCAATGTCGTCCGACTGTGCGTGCTATCCAAGGGAGATGATGGCATGCCACGCCCAACGTGGTCCGATTGTGTATGTTCCCTAATGGACATGATGGAAGGCCACAATTGATGTCGTCCAACCGCATGTGAGATCCAAGGGCAATGATGGCATGCAACACCCGACGTAGTCCAATCGTGTGTGCTGTCCAAGGGCAATGATTGCATGGCACACTCAACGTCGTTCGACTGTGTGCTGCCCAAGGGCCATGCAGGCATGCCACACCCGACGTAATACGAGTGTATATTTTGTCCAATGGTAATTATGACGTGCCACGCCCGACGTAAGCCGACAATGTATGCTTTCCAAGGGCAAAGATAGCATTCCACGTCCGACATCATTTGATCGTGTATGGTGTCCAAGGGCGATGATGGCATGCCACACCCGACATCGTCCGACATTGTGTGGTGCCTAAGGGCGATGATGACATGTAACGCCGGACTTCGTCAGACCGTGTATGCTGCAAAAGGGTGATGATGGCATGCCACACCCGACATCGTCCGACATTGTGTGGTGCCTAAGGGCGATGATGACATGTAACGCCGGACTTCGTCAGACCGTGTATGCTGCAAAAGGGAGATGATGGCATGCCACACCCGACATCGTCCGACATTGTGTGGTGCCTAAGGGCGATGATGACATGTAACGCCGGACTTCGTCAGACCGTGTATGCTGCAAAAGGGAGATGATGGCATGCCACACCCGACATCGTCCGACATTGTGTGGTGCCTAAGGGCGATGATGACATGTAACGCCGGACTTCGTCAGACCGTGTATGCTGCAAAAGGGAGATGATGGCATGCCACACCCGACATCGTCCGACATTGTGTGGTGCCTAAGGGCGATGATGACATGTAACGCCGGACTTCGTCAGACCGTGTATGCTGCAAAAGGGAGATGATGGCATGCCACACCCGACATCGTCCGACATTGTGTGGTGCCTAAGGGCGATGATGACATGTAACGCCGGACTTCGTCAGACCGTGTATGCTGCAAAAGGGAGATGATGGCATGCCACACCCGACATCGTCCGACATTGTGTGGTGCCTAAGGGCGATGATGACATGTAACGCCGGACTTCGTCAGACCGTGTATGCTGCAAAAGGGAGATGATGGCATGCCACACCCGACATCGTCCGACATTGTGTGGTGCCTAAGGGCGATGATGACATGTAACGCCGGACTTCGTCAGACCGTGTATGCTGCAAAAGGGAGATGATGGCATGCCACACCCGACATCGTCCGACATTGTGTGGTGCCTAAGGGCGATGATGACATGTAACGCCGGACTTCGTCAGACCGTGTATGCTGCAAAAGGGAGATGATGGCATGCCACACCCGACATCGTCCGACATTGTGTGGTGCCTAAGGGCGATGATGACATGTAACGCCGGACTTCGTCAGACCGTGTATGCTGCAAAAGGGAGATGATGGCATGCCACACCCGACATCGTCCGACATTGTGTGGTGCCTAAGGGCGATGATGACATGTAACGCCGGACTTCGTCAGACCGTGTATGCTGCAAAAGGGAGATGATGGCATGCCACACCCGACATCGTCCGACATTGTGTGGTGCCTAAGGGCGATGATGACATGTAACGCCGGACTTCGTCAGACCGTGTATGCTGCAAAAGGGAGATGATGGCATGCCACACCCGACATCGTCCGACATTGTGTGGTGCCTAAGGGCGATGATGACATGTAACGCCGGACTTCGTCAGACCGTGTATGCTGCAAAAGGGAGATGATGGCATGCCACACCCGACATCGTCCGACATTGTGTGGTGCCTAAGGGCGATGATGACATGTAACGCCGGACTTCGTCAGACCGTGTATGCTGCAAAAGGGAGATGATGGCATGCCACACCCGACATCGTCCGACATTGTGTGGTGCCTAAGGGCGATGATGACATGTAACGCCGGACTTCGTCAGACCGTGTATGCTGCAAAAGGGAGATGATGGCATGCCACACCCGACATCGTCCGACATTGTGTGGTGCCTAAGGGCGATGATGACATGTAACGCCGGACTTCGTCAGACCGTGTATGCTGCAAAAGGGAGATGATGGCATGCCACACCCGACATCGTCCGACATTGTGTGGTGCCTAAGGGCGATGATGACATGTAACGCCGGACTTCGTCAGACCGTGTATGCTGCAAAAGGGAGATGATGGCATGCCACACCCGACATCGTCCGACATTGTGTGGTGCCTAAGGGCGATGATGACATGTAACGCCGGACTTCGTCAGACCGTGTATGCTGCAAAAGGGAGATGATGGCATGCCACACCCGACATCGTCCGACATTGTGTGGTGCCTAAGGGCGATGATGACATGTAACGCCGGACTTCGTCAGACCGTGTATGCTGCAAAAGGGTGATGATGGCATGCCACGTCTAATGTCGTTTGTCAGTGTGTGTTGTCCAAAGGCGCTAATGACATGCCACGCCGGACGTCATCCAACTGTGTGTGCTGCCCAAGATCCATGCGGGCATGCCACGCCGGACATCAACCGATCGTATGTGTTATCCAAGGGCGATGATCGCATGCCATGCTTGACGTTGTCAGATCATGTGTGCTGACCAAGGGATATGCGAGCATGCCACTGCCGATGTCTTCCGACCGCATTTGCAGCCCAAGGGAGATGATGGCATGCCAAACACGACGTAGTCTGATCGTGTGTGTTGTCCAAGGGCGATGATGGCATGCCACGCTTGACGTGGTTCGAGCGCGTGCTGCCCAAGGGCCATGCAGGCATGCCACACCCGACGTAGTCCGACAGTATGTTTTGTCCAAGGACAATGATACTATGCCACACCCAACGTCGTCCGACCGTGTATTCATTCCAAAGGCGATGATAGCATCTAATAACCGATCGCGTGTGCTGACTAAGGGACATGCAGGCATGCCACTGCCGATGTCTTTCACCCGCATGTGCTGTCCAAGGGCAATGATGCCATGCCACGCACGACGTAGTCTGATCGTGTGTGTTGTGCAAGGGCGATGATGGCATGCCACGTTCGACGTCATCCGACCGTGTACTGCCCAAGGTCTATGAAGGCATGCCACACCTGACGGAATTTGACACTATGTTTTGTCCAATTGGCAATGATAATATGCCACGCCTGACGTCAACAAACGTGTATGTTGTCCAAGTGTGATGATGCCATGCCACACCCAACATCGTTCGACCGTGTGTGATATCCAAGGAAAATGATAGCATGCCATGCCCGACGTCATCTGATCATGTGTTCATTCCAAAGGCGATGATAGCATGCCACGCCCGATGTTGTCCGATAATATATGTTTCTAAGGGCGACGATTCCATGCAACGCACGACATCGTCCGATCGAGTGTGCTTCCCAAGGGCCATGATGGTATTCCATGCTCGACGTAGTCCGATCATGTGTTATGTCATTAAGCGATGATGGCATGCCACGACCGACATCATCTAATCGTGTATGCTCTACAAGAGCAATGATACCATGCCCCTTCCGACGTCGTCCGATCGTGTATACTTTCCAAGGGCGATGATGGGATGCCACGCCAAACGTCATCTGACCGTGTGTGCTGCCTAAGGGCGATGATGGCATGCCACGTCCAACATCGTCCTATCGTGTATACTTTCCAAGGGCGATGATGGCATGCCACACCAAACGTCATATGACCGTGTGCACTGCCCAAGGGCGATGATGGCATGCCACGCCCAACGTCGTCCTATCGTGTATACTTTCCAAGGGCGATGATGGCATGCCACACCAGACGTCGTCTGACCGTGTGTGCTGCCCTAGGGCGATGATGGAATGCAACGCCTAACGTAGTCCGACTGTGTAAGCTGTCCAAGGGCAAAGATGGCATGCAAAGCCTGACGTCGTCTGATCGTGTATGCTCTCTAAGGGCGATGATAACATGCCCCGCCTAACGTCATCCAACTGTGTGTGCTTTCCAAGAGCTAATATGGCATAACATGTCCGATGTCGTTCATCAGTATGTGTTGTCAAAGGGCGATGATGGAATGACACGCCTAACATAGTCCATTCATGTGTGCTGCCCAAGTGCAATGATGGCATGCCAAGACTGATGTAGTCAGACCGTGTGTGCTACCCAAGGGAAATGATGGCATCTAATGACCGATTGCGTGTGACAGTTGGTGCTGCACAATGGCGAAAAATAATTGCACGCTCGACGTCATTCGTCTTTTTGTATAGTCCAATGGAGATGATGGCATGCAGCATCAACGTCGTCTGACCGTGTGTGCTTTCAAATGGCCATACGGGCATGCCACGCTCGAGGTAGTATGACCGTGTGTGATGCACAAGAGTGATGATAACATGTCACGCCCCACGTCGTTCGTCTGTGTGTGTAATCCAAGGGCGTGTATGGAATGCAACGCTCGACATCGTCTGACCGTGTGTTGTCCAAGGGAGATGCTGGCATGCAACGTCCGACGTTGTTCGATCGCGTTTGCTGACCAAGGGACATGCTGGCATGCCACTGCCGATGCCTTTCAACCGCATGTGCTTTCCCAGGGCAATGATGTCATGCCACGCACGACGTAGTCCGATCGTGTATGCTTTTTAAGGGCGATGATAACATGCAACGCCTAACGTCGTCAAACCGTGTGTGCTGTCCAAGGGCAATGATGGCATGACACGTCCGATGTCGTTCATAAGTCTGTGTTGTCAAAAGGCGATGATGGCATGACACGCCTGACATAGTCCATTCATGTGTGCTTCCCAAGTGCAATGATGGCATGCCAAGACCGATGTTGTCAGACCGTTTGTGTTGCCCAAGGGAAATGATGGCATCTAATGACCGATTGCGTGTCACAGTGGGTGCTGCACAATGGCGATGATAATATGCCACGCTGGACGTCATTCGTCTTTTTGTATAGTCCAATGGAGATGATGGCATGCCACATCAACGTCGTCTGACCGTGTGTGCTTTCAAATGGCCATACGGGCATGCTACTCTCGATGTAGTATGACCGTGTGTGATGCGCAAAAGTGATGATAACATGTCACATCCGACGTCGTTCGTCTGTGTGTGTAGTCCAAGTTCTTGTATGGAATGCAACGCTCGACGTCGTCTGACCGTGTGCTGTCCAAGGGTGATGATGGCATGCCACGTCCGACGTAGTCCGATCATGTGTGCTCTCCAAGGGCTATGATGGCATGCAATGTTCGACATCGTCCGACCGTGTACTTCCCAAGGGCTACGTGGGCATGCCACACCTGACGTAATCCGTCAGTATGTTTTGTCAAAGGGCAATGATAATATGCCATCCTAGACGTCAAGATACCGTGTATGTTGTCCAAGTGCGATTATGGCATGCCACGCCCAACATTGTTCGACCGTGTGTGCTATCCAAGGAAAATGATAGCATGCCACGCCCGACGTCATCCGATCGTGTGTTCATTCCAAAGGCGATTATAGCATGCCACGCCCGATGTCTCGATAATATATGTTTCTAAGGGCGATGATTCCATGCCACACACGACATCGTCCGATCACGTGTGCTTGATGGCATTCCATGCTCGACGTAGTTCGATCGTGTGTTATGTCCATAAGCGATGATGGCATGCCACGCCCGACATAATCTGAATCTGATCGTGTATGCTCTCCAAGAGCAATGATAACATGCCACGCGCGACGTCATCCGATCGTGTATACTTTCCAAGGGCGATGATGGCATTCCATGCCAAACGTCATCTGACCGTGTGTTCTGCCCAAGGGCGATGATGGCATGCCACGTGCAACGTCGTCCTATCGTGAATACTTTCCAAGGGCGATGATGGCATGCCACACTAAACGTCATCTGACTGTGTGTGCTTCCCAAGGGCGATGATGGCATGCCAGGCCCAACATCGTCCTATCGTGTATACTTTCCAAGGGCGATGGCATGCCACGCTAGACGTCGTATGACCGTTTGTGCTGCCCTAGGGCGATGATGGAATGCAACGCCTAACGTAGTCTGGCCGTGTATGCTGTCCAAGGGCGAAGATGGCATGCCACGCCCGACGTCGTTCGACTGTGTATGCTATCCAAGAGCGATGATGGCATGCCATTCCCGTCGTCATACGATCGTGTGTGTTGCCCAAGGGTGATGATGGCATGTCACAACCGACATCGTCCGGCCGTGTGTGCTGCACAAAGGAGATAATGGCATGCCACGCCGGACGTCATCCAATCGTGTGTGCTGCCCAAGGGCCATGCAGGCATGCCACACCCTACGTAGTCCAATCGTGTGTGTTGTCCAAGGGAAATGATAACATGCCATACCCGATGTCGTTCGATCGTGTATCCTTTCCAAGGGCGATGATAGAATGCCACACCTGCCATTGTCCGACCGTGTGTGCTGCCCAAAGGCTATGATGACATGCCATTCCCTACGTAGTCCGATCGTGTGTGTTGTCCTAGAACGATGATGGCATTCCACGCTCGTTGTTGTCCGACTGTGTGTGCTTCCCGAGGACCATGCTGGCATGCCACGGCTAACGTCGTCTGACCATGTTTGCTGTCCAAGGGCGATAATGGCATGCCACGTCCGATGTCGTTCATCAGTATCTTTTGTCCAAAGGCGATGATGGCATGCTACGCCTGAAGTTGTCCGACCGTTTGTGCTGTCCAAGGGAAATATGGCATGCCAGGCCCGATGTAGTAAGACCGTGTGTGCCGTCCAAGGGCAATGATGACATCAAATGCCCAACGTCATGTGAAATTGTGTACTGCACAAGGGCGATGATAATATGCCAGCCCGACGTCATCCATCCGTGTGAGCAGTCCAACGTATATGATGGCATGCCACATCGACCTCGTCTGACCGTGTGAGCTTTCAAAAGTCCATACGGGCATGCCAGGCTTGACGTAGTCTAACCGTGTAAGCTGGCCAAGAGTGATGATAATATGTCATGCCTAACGTCATTCGTCTGTGTGTGTAGTCCAAGGGAGTGTAAGGCATGAACCACTTGATGTCGTCCGACCGTGTGTGTTGACAAAGTCAATAATCGCATGCCACGCCTGACGTCATTTGATCGTGTGTGCTGACAAAGGACATGCAGGCATGCCACTACCGATGTCTTCCAACCGCATGTGCAGTCCAAGGGCGATGATGGCATGCCACGCACGACCTAGTCCGATCATGTGTGCTCTCCCAGGGCGATGATGGCATGCCACGCACGGACTAGTCCGATCGTGTGTGCTGTCCAAGGTCGATGATGGCATGCCACGCTCGACGTCGTCCAACCATGTGCTGCCCAAGGGCATGCGAGCATGCCATAACCGACGTAGTCCTACAGTATGTTTTGTCCAAGGGCAATGATTATATGCCACGCCGACGTCGTTGGACCGTGTATGTTTTACAAGTGCGATTATGGCATAGCACACCAAACGCCGTCTGACAGTGTGTGCTATCCAAGGAAAATGATGGCATGCCACTCCCGACATCAGCCGACCCTATGTATGCTATGGAAGGGCGATGATGGAATGCCACACCCGACACCGTCCGACCGTGAGTTCATTCCAATGGCGATGATGCCATGCCACGCCCGATGTTGTCCGACAGTGTATCCTGTCAAAGTGCGATGATTGCATGCCACACATGACATCGTCTGACCTTGTGTGCTGCCCAACGGCTATAATGGGATTCTATGCCCGACGTAGTCCGAATGTTTGTGATTTCCAAGAGTGATGATGGCATGCAAAGCCTGACCTCGTCTAATTGTGTATGCTCTCCAAGTGCAATGATAACATGCCACGCCTGATGTTGTGCGATAGTGAATACTTTCCAAGGGCGATAATTGCATGCCACGCCAAACGTCATCTGACTGTGTGTGCTGCCCAAGGGCGATGATGGCATGCCACGTCCAACGTCGTCCTATCGTGTATACTTTCCAAGGGCGATGATGGCTTGCCACACTAAACGTCATCTCACCGTGTGCGCTGCTCAAGGGCGATGATGGCATGCCACGCCCAACATCGTCCTATCGTGTATATTTTCTAAGGGCGATGATGGCATGCCACGCCAGACTTCTTCTGACCGTGTGTGCTGCCCTACGGCGATGATGGCATGCAACGGCTAACGTAGTCCGACTGTGTATGTTGTCCAAGGGCGAAGATGGCATGCCACGCCCGACGTCTTCTGATCGTGTATGCTCTCTAAGGCTGATGATAACATGCCACGCCTAACGTCGTCCAACCGTGTGTGCGGTCCAAGGGCGATGATGGCATGAAACGTCCGATGTCGTTCATAAGTCTGTGTTGTCAAAGGGCGGTGATGGCATGACACGCCTGACATAGTCCATTCATGTGTGCTGCCCAAGTGCAATGATGGCATGCCAAGACCGATGTTGTCAGACCGTGTGTGTTGCCCAAGGGAAATGATAGCATCTAATGACCGATTGCGTGTGACAGTGGGTGCTGCACAAGGGCGATGATAATATGCTACGCTGGATGTCATTCGTCTTTTTGTATAGTCCAAAGGAGATGATGGCATGCCACATCAACGTCGTCTGACCGTGTGTGCTTTCAAATGGCCATACGGGTATGCCACACTCGACGTAGTATGACCGTGTGTGATGCGCAAAAGTGATGATAACATGTCACGTCCGACGTCGTTCGTCTGAGTGTGTAGTCCAAGTTCTTGTATGGCATGCAACGCTCGACGTCGTCTGACCGTGTGCTGTCCAAGGGTGCTGATGGCATGCCACGTCCGACGTAGTCCGATCGTGTGTGATGTCCAAGGTTTATGATGGCATGCAACGTTCGACATCGTCCGACCGTGTACTTCCCAAGGGCTACGTGGGCATGCCACACCTGACGTAATCCGTCAGTATGTTTTGTCAAAGGGAAATGATAATATGCCATCCCAGACGTCAACATAAAGTGTATGTTGTCCAAGTGCGATTATGGCATGCCACGCCCAACATTGTTCGACCGTGTGTGCTATCAAAGGAAAATGATAGCATGCCACGCCCGACGTCATCCTATCGTTTGTTCATTCCAAAGGCGATGATAGCATGCCACGCCCGATGTCTTCCGATAATATATGTTTCTAAGGGCGATGATTCCATGCCACGCACGACATCGTCCGATCACGTGTTCTTTATGGCATTCCGTGCTCGACGTAGTTCGATCGTGTGTTATGTCCATAAGCGATGATGGCATGCCACGCCCGACATAATCTTATTGTGTATGCTTTCCAAGAGCAATGATAACAGGCCACGCCCGACGTCATCCGATCGTGTATACTTTCCAAGGGCGATGATGGCATTCCATGCAAAACGTCATCTGACCATGTGTTCTGCCCAAGGGCAATGATGGCATGCCACGTCCAACCTCGTCCTATGGTGAATACTTTCCAAGGGCGATGATGGCATGCCACACCAAACTTCATCTGACCGTGTGTGCTGCCCAAGGGCGATGATGGCATGCCACGCCCAACATCGTCTTATCGTGTATACTTTCCAAGGGCGATGGCATGCCACGCTAGATGTCGTCTGACCGTGTGTGCTGCCCTAGGGCGATGATGGAATGCAACGCCTAACGTAGTCTGACCGTGTATACTGTCCAAGGGCAAAGATTGCATGCCACGCCCGACGTCGTTCGACTGTGATGCTATCCAAGAGCGATGATGTCATGCCATTCCCGGCGTCATCCGATCGTGTGTGTTGCCCAAGGGTGATGATGGCATGTCACAATCGACGTCGTCCGACCGTGTGTGCTGCACAAAGGAGATAATGGCATGCCACGCCGGACGTCATCTAATCGTGTGTGCTGCCCAAGGGCCATGCAGTCATGCCACACCCTACGTAGTCCGATCGTGTGTGTGGTCCAAGGGAGATGATAACATGCCATACCCGATGTCGTTCGATCGTGTATCCTTTCCAAGGGCGATGATAGAATGCCACACCCGTCATTGTCCGACCGTGTGCGCTGCCCAAAGGAAATGATTACAGGCCATTCCCTACGTAGTCCGATCATGTGTGTTGTCCTACAACGATGATGGCATGCCACGCTCATTGTTGTCCGACTATGTGTGCTTCCCGAGGACCATGCTGGCATGCCACGCCTAACGTCGTCTTACCATGTTTGCTGTCCAAGGGCGATAATGGCATGCCACGTCCGATGTCATTCATTAGTATCTTTTGTCAAAAGCCGATGAAGGCATGCCACGCCTGAAGTTGTCCGACCGTTTGTGAGGTCCAAGGGCAATATGGCATGCCAAGCCTGACATAGTAAGACCGTGTGTGCCGCCAAAGGGTAATGATGGCATCAAATGCCCGACGTTATGTGAAATTGTGTGCTGCACAAGGGCGATGATAATATTCCACGCCCGACGTCATCCATCCGTGTCTGCAGTCCAATGTATATGACGGCATGCCACATCGACATCGTCTGCCCGTGTGAGCTTTCAAAAGACCATACGGGCATGCCAGGCTTGACGTAGTCCAACCCTGTAAGCTGCCCAAGAGTGATGATAACATGTCATGCCTAACGTCATTCGTCTGTGTGTGTAGTCAAAGGGAGTGTAAGGCATGAAACGCTCGACGTCTTCCGACCGTGTGTGTTGTCAAAGGGCGATGATGGTATGCCACACCGGACGTCATTTGATCGTGTGTGCTGACAAAGGACATGCAGGCATGCCACTACCTATGTCTTCCAACCGCAAAGGCAGTCCAAGGGCGATGATGGCATGCCACACACGACCTAGTCCGATCATGTGTGCTCTCCAAGGGCGATGATTGCATGCCATGCACGAACTAGTCCGATCATGTTTTCTGTCCAAGGGCAATGATTATATGCAACGCCGATGTCGTCAAACTGTGTAAGTTTTCCAAGTGCGATTATGGCATGAAGCCCAACACCGTCTGACAGTGTGTGCTATCAAAGGAAAATGATTGCATGCCACGTCCGACATCATCCGACCCTGTGTATGCTATCGAAGGGCGATGATTGCATGCCACACCCGACATCGTCCGACCGTGACTTCATTCCAATGGCGATGATTTCATGCCACCCCTGATTGTCGTCCGACAGTGTATCCTGTCAAAGGGCGATGATTGCATACCACACTTGACATCGTCTGACCTAGTGAGCTGCCCAAGGGCTATAATGGGATGCTATGCCCGACGTAGTTCGAATGTGTGTGATGTCCAAGAGCGATGATGGCATGCCAAGCCTGACGTCGTGTAATTGTGTATGCTCTCCAAGTGCGATGATAACATGCCACGCCTGACGTTGTCCAATCGTGTATACATTCCAAGGGCGATGATTGGATGCCACGCCAAACGTCATTTGACCGTGTGTGCTGCCCAAGGGCGATGATGGCATGCCTCATCCAACGTCGTCCTATCGTGTATACTTTCTAAGGGAGATAATGGCATGCCACACCAAACGTGATCTGACCGTGTGCGCTGACCAAGGGCGATGATCGCATGCCACGCCCTACGTCGTCCTATCGTGTATACTTTCCAAGGGCGATTATGGCATGCCACGCCAGACAACGTCTGAGCGTGTGTGTTTCCCTACGGCGATGATGGCATGCAACGCCTAACGTAGTCCGACCGTGTATGCTGTCCAAGGGTGAAGATGGCATGAAACGCCCGACGTCGTCTGATCGTGTATGCTCTCTAAGGGTGATGATAACATGAAACGCCTAACGTCGTCCAACCGTGTGTGCTGTCCAAGGGAGATGATGGCATGACAAGTCTGATGTCGTTCATCAGTGTGTGTTGTCAAAGGGCGATGATGGCATGACACGCCTGACATAGTCCATTCATGTGTGCTGCCGAAGTGTAATGATGGCATGCCAAGACCGATGTAGTCAGACAGTGTGTGCTTCCCAAGGGAAATGATAGCATCTAATGACCGATTGCGTGCTACAGTGGGTGCTGCACAAGGGCGATGATAGTATGCCACGCTCGACATCATTCGTCTTTTTGTATAGTCCAATGGAGATGATGGCATGCCACATCAACGTCTTCTGACCGTGTGTGCTTTCAGATGGCCATACGGGCATGCCACGCTCGACGTAGTATGACCGTGTGTGATGCGCAAGAGTGATGATAACATGTCACGCCCGACGTCGTTTGTCTGTGTGTGTAGTCCAAGGGCATGTATGGAATGCAACGCTCAACGTCGTCTGACCATGTGCTGTCCAAGGGTGATGATGGCATGCAACGTCCGACGTCGTTCAATCGCGTGTGCTGACCAAGGGACATGCGGGCATGCCAGTGCCAATGTCTTTCAACCGCATGTGTTGTCCAAGGGCAATGATGTCATCCCACGCACGACGTAGTCCGATCGTGTGTGCTGTCCAAGGGCTATGATGGCATGCAACATTGGATGTTGTCCGACCGTGTACTTCCCAAGGGCTACGTGGGCATGCCACACCTGACGTAATCCGTCACTATGTTTTGTCAAAGGGCAATGATAATATGCCATCCCAAACGTCAACATACCGTGTATGTTGTCCAAGTGCGATTATGGCATGCCACGCCCAACATTGTTCGACCGTGTCTGCTATACAAGGAAAATGATAGCATACCACGCCCGACGTCATCCGATCGTGTGTTCATTCCAAAGGCGATGATAGCATACCACGCCCGATGTCTTCCGTCAATATATGTTTCTAAGGGCGATGATTCCATGCCACGCACGACATCATCCGATCACGTGTGCTTGATGCATTCCATGCTCGACGTAGTTCGATCGTGTGTTATGTCCATAAGCGATGATGGCATGCCACGCCCGACATAATCTAATCGTGTATGCTCTCCAAGAGCAATGATAACATGCCACCCTCGACGTCATCCGATCGTGTATACTTTCCAAAGGCGATGATGGCATGCCATGCCAAACGTAATCTGACCGTGTGTTCTGCCCAAGGGCGATGATGGCATGCCACGTCCAACGTCGTCCTATCGTGAATACTTTCCAAGGGCGATGATGGCATGCCACACCAAATGTCATCTAACCGTGTGTGCTGCCCAAGGGCGATGATGGCATGCCACGCCCAACATCGTCCTATCGTGTATACTTTCCAAGGGCGATGGAATGCCACGCTAGACGTCGCCTGACCGTGTGTGCTCCCCAAGGGCGATGATGGAATGCAACGCGTAACGTAGTCTGACCTTGCATGTTGTCCAAGTGTGAAGATGGCATGCCACGCCCGACGTCGTTCGACTGTGTATGCTATCCATGAGAGATGATGGCATGCCACTACCTATGTCTTCCAACCGCAAGGGCAGTCCAAGGGCGATGATGGCATGCCACGCACGACCTAGTCCGATCATCTATGCTCTCCAAGGGTGATGATATCATGCCACGCACGAACTATTCCGATCGTGTGTTCCGTCCAAGGGCGATGATGGCATGCCACGCTCGACGTTGTCCAACCGTGTTCTGCCCAAGGTCCATGCGGGCATGCCATAACCGACGTAGTCCGACAGTATGTTTTGTCCAAGGGCAATGATTATATGCCACGCCGATGTCGTCGGACCGTGTAAGTTTTCCAAGTGAGATTATGGCAAGGCACGCCCAACACCGTCTGACAGTGTGTGCTATCCAAGGAAAATTATGGCATGCCACGCCCGACATCATCCGACCCTATGTATGCTATCGAAGTGCGATGATGGCATGCCACACCCAACATCGTCAGACCGAGACTTCATGCCAATGGCGATGATGGCATGCCACGCCCGATTGTCGTCCGACAGTGTATCCTGCAAAGGGCGATGATTGCATGCCACACTTGACATCGTCTAACCTTGTGTGCTGCCCAAGGGCTATAATGGGATGCTATGCCCGACGTAGTTCGAATGTGTGTGATGTCCAAGAGTGATGATGGCATGCCAAGCCTGACGTCGTGTAATTGTGTATGCTCTCCAAGTGCGATGATAACATGCCACGCCTGACGTTGTCCGATCGTGTATACTTTCCAAGGGCGATGATGGCATGACACGCAAAACATCATCTGACCGTGTGTGCTGCCCAAGGGCGATGATGGCATGCCACATCCAACGTCGTCCTATCGTGTATACTTTCCATGGGCGATGATTGCATGCCACGCCAAACGTCATCTGACCGTGTCCGCTGCCCATGGGTTATGATGGCATTTCACGCCCAACGTCGTCCTATCGTGTATACTTTCCAAGGGCGATGATGGCATGCCACGCCAGACTTCGTCTGAGCGTGTGTGCTGCCCTACGGAGATGATGTCATGCAACGCCTAACGTAGTCCGACCATGTATGTTGTCCAAGGGTGAAGATGGCATGCAACGCCCGACGTCGTCTGATCGTGTATTCTCTCTAAGGGCAATGATAACATGAAACGCCTAACGTCGTCCAACCGTGTGTGCTGTCCAAGGGAGATGATGGCATGACACGTCTGATGTCATTCATCAGTGTGTGTTGTCAAAGGGCGATGATGGCATGACACGCCTGACATAGTCCATTCATGTGTGCTGCCCAAGTGCAATGATGGCATGCCAAGACCGATGTAATCAGACCGTGTGTGCTGCCCAAGGGAAATGATGGCATCTAATGACCGATTGCGTGTTACAGTGGGTGCTGCACAAGGGCGATGATACTATGCCACACTCGACATCATTCGTCTTTTTGCATAGTCCAATGGAGATGATGGCATGCCACATCAACGTCTTCTGACAGTGTGTGCTTTCAGATGGCCATACGGGCATGCCACGCTCGACGTAGTATGACCGTGTGTGATGCGCAAGAGTGATGATAACATGTCACTCCCGACGTCGTTTGTCTGTGTGTGTAGTCCAAGGGCGTGTATGGAATGCAACGCTCGACGTCGTCTGACCATGTGCTGTCCAAGGGCGATGATGGCATGCCACGTCCGACGTCGTTTGATCGCGTGTGCTGACCTAGGGACATGCGGGCATGCCAGTGCCGATGTCATTCAACCGCATGTGCTGTCCAAGGGCAATTATGTCATGCCACGCACGACGTAGTCCGATCGTGTGTGCTGTCCAAGGTCTATGATGGCATGCAACGTTCGACATCGTTCGACCGTGTACTTCGCAAGGGCTACGTGGGCATGCCACACCTGATGTAATCCGTCAGTATGTTTTCTCAAAGGGCAATGATAATATGCTACGCCAGACGTCAACATTCCGTGTATGTTGTCCAAGTGCGATTATGGCATGCAACGCCTAACATTGTTCGATCGTGTGTGCTATCCAAGGAAAATGATAGCATGCCACGCCCGACGTCATCCGATCGTGTGTTCATTCCAAAGGCGATTATAGCATGCCACGCCCGATGTCTTTCGATAATATATGTTTCTAAGGGCGATGATTCTGTGCCACGCACGACATCGTTCGATCACGTGTGCTTCCCAAGGGCCATGCTGGCATTCCATGCTCGACGTAGTTCGATCTTGGTTATGTCCATAAGCGTTGATGGCATGCCACGCCCGTCATAATCTGATCGTGTCTGCTCTCCAAGAGCAATGATAACATGCAATGCCCGACGTCGTCCGACCGCTTGTGCTACCCATCCGCGATGATGGCATGACACGCTCGACATCGTGCGACCTTGAGTGTTGCCCAAGATTCGCGCGGGCATGTCACTCCTGTTTTCAGTCCAAGCTCGATGATGGCCTGCCACGCCCGACGTCGTCCGATCGTATGTGTTGGCCAAGGGCTATGATGGCATGCCACGCCCGACGTAGTCCGACAATATATGTTGTCCAAGGGTGATGATGGCATGATAGGCCCGCGTCGTCCCACCATATGTGTTATCCGAGGGCGAACATGTCATGTCATGCCTGACGTCATCCGATTGTTTGTGTTACCCAAGGTCCATGTAGTCATTCCATGCCCTACGTCGTCCGATCGTGTGTGCTGTCCAAGGAAGATGATAACAAGCCACGCCCGATGTCGTCCGATTGTGTATGCTTTTCAAGTCTAATGATGACAGACCTTGTGTGTTGTCGTCCAACAGTGTGTGCATTCCATGGGCGATGATGGGATTGTCATGCCCAATGTCGTCCGACTGTGTGTGCTGCCGAAGGGAAATAATGGCATACCACGCTAGATGTAGTCCGATCGTGTGTGTTGTCCAAGGGCGATGATGGCACGCCACACCTGACGTCGTCCAACCGGGTGTGCAAAACTAGGGGAAATGTAAAATTGAATGGGGAAAAAAACTTTTTATGATAAAATTTATTGTCTAACATTAAAATTAACATTCTCAAATGTATTACCAAGATATTCCAAACTCAAAAATCCATTTTCTTTTATCAGATTCGTAGCAATAAAGAATTACAATTTTCTTCAAAATTGGGGGAACTTCAAAATTTAATGGGTTAAAAGACGTTTTTCAAAAAATTACCGATGAAAGAATGCCACACACGACGTTCTCTGACTGTGTGTGCTGTCCAAGGGCGAAATGGTATGCCACGCCCGATGTAGTCAAACCGTGTGTGCTTCCTAAGGGCAATGATGGCATCAAATTCCCGATGTTGTCTGACAGTGTGTGCTGCACAAGGGTGATAATGGCATGTCATGCCCGACGTCGTCTGTCATTGTGTGCAGTCAAAAGATGATGATGGTATGCCAAGTCAACGTTGTACGACTGTTTGTTCTGTCAAAAGGGGAAGATGGAATGTCATGCCCGACGTCGTTCGACTAGTGTGTTGCCTAAGGGCAATGCGGGCATGCTAAGCCCGATGTCGTCCAACCGTGCATGCTCTCCAAGGGCGATGATGGCATGCCATGCCTGACATCGTCTGACCGTGTATATTGTCCAAGGGAAATTATGGCATGCCATACCCTACATCGTCCGTTCATGTCTGTTACCCTAGGGAAATAATTGCATCTAACAACTGACGTCATCTGACCATGAGTGTTGCACATGGGCGATGATGGAATGCCACGCCCGACGTCATCCGTCTGTGTGTGCAGTCCAATGGCGATGATGGCATGCCACATCGACGTCGTCCGACCCTGTGTGATGTCCAAAGGCTGTACAGTCATGCCATGCCAGATGTTGTCCAATTGTGTGTGCTACCCAAGAGCGATGATAACATGCTGCGCTCGACGTCGTTTGTCCATGTGTGTAGTCCAAGGGCGTATATGGAATGCAACGCCCAATGTCGTCCGACTGTGCGTGCTATCCAAGGGCGATGATGGCATGCCACGCACAACATGGTCCGATGTGTGTGTTCCCTAATGGACATGATGGAAGGCCACAAATGATGTTGTCCAAACGCATGTGCGGTCCAAGGGCAATGATTGCATGCAACGCCCGACGTAGTCCAATCGTGTGTACTGTCCAAGGGCAATGATTGCATGGCACACTCAACGTCGTTCGACTGTGTGCTGCCCAAGGGCCATGCAGGCATGCCACACCCGACGTAATACGATGGTATGTTTTGTCAAATGGTAATTATGACATGCCACACCCGATGTAAGCCGACCATGTATGCTTTCCCAGGGCGAAGATAGCATTCCACGTCCAACATCATCTGATCGTGTATGGTGTCCAAGGGCGTGATGGCATGCCACACCCGACATCGTTCGACATTGTGTGGTGCCTAAGGGCGATGATGAGATGTAACGCCGGACTTCGTCAGACCGTGTATGCTGCAAAAGGGTGATGATGGCATGCCAAGTCCGATGTCGTTCGTCAGTGTGTGTTGTCCAAAGGCGCTAATGGCATGCCACGCCCGACGTCATCCGACCGTGCGTGCTGCCCAAGGTCTATGCGGGCATGCCACACCGGACGTCAACCGATCGTATGTGTTATCCAAGGGAGATGATAACATGCCACGCCCGCCGTCAACCCATCGTGTATACTTTCCCAGGGAGATGATGGCATGCCACGCCCGCCGTCAACCCATCGTGTATACTTTCCCAGGGAGATGATGGCATGCCACGCCCGCCGTCAACCCATCGTGTATACTTTCCCAGGGAGATGATGGCATGCCACGCCCGCCGTCAACCCATCGTGTATACTTTCCCAGGGAGATGATGGCATGCCACGCCCGCCGTCAACCCATCGTGTATACTTTCCCAGGGAGATGATGGCATGCCACGCCCGCCGTCAACCCATCGTGTATACTTTCCCAGGGAGATGATGGCATGCCACGCCCGCCGTCAACCCATCGTGTATACTTTCCCAGGGAGATGATGGCATGCCACGCCCGCCGTCAACCCATCGTGTATACTTTCCCAGGGAGATGATGGCATGCCACGCCCGCCGTCAACCCATCGTGTATACTTTCCCAGGGAGATGATGGCATGCCACGCCCGCCGTCAACCCATCGTGTATACTTTCCCAGGGAGATGATGGCATGCCACGCCCGCCGTCAACCCATCGTGTATACTTTCCCAGGGAGATGATGGCATGCCACGCCCGCCGTCAACCCATCGTGTATACTTTCCCAGGGAGATGATGGCATGCCACGCCCGCCGTCAACCCATCGTGTATACTTTCCCAGGGAGATGATGGCATGCCACGCCCGCCGTCAACCCATCGTGTATACTTTCCCAGGGAGATGATGGCATGCCACGCCCGCCGTCAACCCATCGTGTATACTTTCCCAGGGAGATGATGGCATGCCACGCCCGCCGTCAACCCATCGTGTATACTTTCCCAGGGAGATGATGGCATGCCACGCCCGCCGTCAACCCATCGTGTATACTTTCCCAGGGAGATGATGGCATGCCACGCCCGCCGTCAACCCATCGTGTATACTTTCCCAGGGAGATGATGGCATGCCACGCCCGCCGTCAACCCATCGTGTATACTTTCCCAGGGAGATGATGGCATGCCACGCCCGCCGTCAACCCATCGTGTATACTTTCCCAGGGAGATGATGGCATGCCACGCCCGCCGTCAACCCATCGTGTATACTTTCCCAGGGAGATGATGGCATGCCACGCCCGCCGTCAACCCATCGTGTATACTTTCCCAGGGAGATGATGGCATGCCACGCCCGCCGTCAACCCATCGTGTATACTTTCCCAGGGAGATGATGGCATGCCACGCCCGCCGTCAACCCATCGTGTATACTTTCCCAGGGAGATGATGGCATGCCACGCCCGCCGTCAACCCATCGTGTATACTTTCCCAGGGAGATGATGGCATGCCACGCCCGCCGTCAACCCATCGTGTATACTTTCCCAGGGAGATGATGGCATGCCACGCCCGCCGTCAACCCATCGTGTATACTTTCCCAGGGAGATGATGGCATGCCACGCCCGCCGTCAACCCATCGTGTATACTTTCCCAGGGAGATGATGGCATGCCACGCCCGCCGTCAACCCATCGTGTATACTTTCCCAGGGAGATGATGGCATGCCACGCCCGCCGTCAACCCATCGTGTATACTTTCCCAGGGAGATGATGGCATGCCACGCCCGCCGTCAACCCATCGTGTATACTTTCCCAGGGAGATGATGGCATGCCACGCCCGCCGTCAACCCATCGTGTATACTTTCCCAGGGAGATGATGGCATGCCACGCCCGCCGTCAACCCATCGTGTATACTTTCCCAGGGAGATGATGGCATGCCACGCCCGCCGTCAACCCATCGTGTATACTTTCCCAGGGAGATGATGGCATGCCACGCCCGCCGTCAACCCATCGTGTATACTTTCCCAGGGAGATGATGGCATGCCAAGTCCGATGTCGTTCGTCAGTGTGTGTTGTCCAAAGGCGCTAATGGCATGCCACGCCCGACGTCATCCGACTGTGCGTGCTGCCCAAGGTCTATGCGGGCATGCCACACCGGACGTCAACCGATCGTATGTGTTATCCAAGGGAGATGATAACATGCCACGCCCGACGTCAACCCATCGTGTATACTTTCCCAGGGAGATGATGGCATGCCACGCCCGACATTATCCGACCGTGCTACCTAAGGGCGGTGATGACATGCTATGGCAAACTAGTCCAATCATGTGTGCTGTCCAAGGGCAATGATGGCATGAGACGCTCATCGTCGTTAGACCGTCTGTGCTGGCGAAGGACCATGCTGGCATGCCACGCCTAATGTCGTACGACTGTGAGCTATCCAAGGGCGAAATGGTGTGCTACGCCGGATATAGTCCAACCGTGTGTGCTTCCAAAGGGCAATGATGGCATCCAATTCCCAATGTTGTTTGAAAGTGTGTGCTGCACAAGGGCGATAATGGCATGTCATGCCCCACGTCGTCTGTCTTTGTGTGCAGTCCAAACATGATGATGGCATGCCAAGTAACCGTCGTCCGACTGTGTGTTCTGTCAAAAGTGGAAGATGGAATGCCATGCCCGATGTTGTTCGACTGCTGTGTTTCCCAAGGGCAATGCGGGCGTGCCACGCCCGATTTCGTCCGACTGTGCATTCTCTACAAGGGCGATGATGGCATGCCACGCCCGACATCGTCTAACCGTGTATATTGTCAAAGGAAAATGATGGCATACCATACCCGACATCGTCCGTCCGTGTCTGTTACCCTAGGTCAATGATGGAATCTAACGCCTGACGTCGTCTGACCATGAGTGTTGCACAAGGGCGATGATGGCATGCCACGACCGACGTAATCCATTTGTGTGTCCAGTCCAATGGCGATGATGGCATGCAACGTTGACATAGTCCGACCCTGTGTGCCATCTAAAGGCTGTATAGTCATGCCATGCCAGATGTAGTCCAATTGTGTGTGCTGCCCAAGAGCGATGATAACATGCCACGCTCGACATCGTTTGTCAATCTGTGTAACCAAAGGGCGTATATGGCATGCAACGCCCAATGTCATCCGTCTGTGCGTGCTATCCAAGGGCGATGATGGCATGCCATGCCCAACGTGGTCCGACTGTGTGTGCTCCCTTATGAAAATGCTGAAAGGCCACACTTGATGTTGTCCAACCGCATGTGCGGTCCAAGGGCGATGATGGCATGCCAAGCCCGACGTAGTACGATCGTGTGTGCTGTCCAAGGGCAATGATTGCATGGCACACTCGACGTCGTTCGACTTTGTGCTGCCCAAGGGCCATGCGGGCATGACACACCCAACGTAATCCGATGGTATGTTCTTTCCAAGGGCGATGATAATGTGCCACACCCGACGTCGTCTGATCGTGTATGTTATCCAGTGCGATGATGGCATGTTACACCAAACATCGTCCGACCATGTGTGTTGTCCAAGGGCGATGATGGCATGCAACGCCTAATGTATTCCGACCGTGTATGCTGTCCAAAGGCGAAGATGGTATGCCATGCCCGGCATCGTCCTACCGTGTGTGCTGTCCAAGGTTTATGATGTCATGCCACGCCCGACGTCGTCTGATCTCATGTGTTGCCCAAGGGAGATGATGGCAGGTCACACCCGACGTCGTCCAACCGTGTGTGCAGCACAAAGGTGATAATGGCATGCCAAGCCGGACGTGAACCGATCGTTCGTGTTTCTGAAGGGCCATGCAGGCATGCCACGCCCTATGTGGTCCGATCGTGTGTGTTGTCCAAGGGAGATGATAACATGCCACACTCGACATCATTCGATCATGTATGGTTTCCAAGGGCGATGATATAGTATGCCACTCCCGACGTATTCCGACCGTGTGTGCTGCCCAAGGGTCATGATGACATGCCATGCCCCACGTAGTCCGATTGTGTGTGCTATCCAAGGGAGATGATGGCATGCCACACTCGTTGTTGTGCGACCGAGTGTGCTGCCCGAGGACCATGCTATCATGCCACGCCTAACGTCATCCGACCGTGTAAGCTGTCCCAGGGCGATGAAGGCATGCCACGTCTGATGTCCGTTGTCATTATCTATTCTCCAATGGCAATGATGGCATGCCACGCCAGACGACGTCCGACTGTATGTGCTGTCCAAGGGAAAGAAGGCATTCCAAGCCCGATGTAGTAAGACCGTGTGTTCTGCCCCAATGGCAATGATGGAATCTAACGCCTGACTTCGTTTGACAATGTGTTCTGCACAAGGGCGATGACAATATGCCATGCACGATGTCATACGTCCATGTGTGCAGTGCAATGGTGATGATGGCATGCAATGTCGACGTTGTTCGACCGTGTGTGCTTTAAAAGGCCATATGGGCATGCCGCGCTCAACGTAGTCCGACATTGTGTGCTTCGCAAGAGTGATGATAACATGCCACGCCCAACGTCATTTGTCCGTGTGTGTAGTCCAAGGGCGAGTGTGGCATGCAACACTTGACATTGTCCGACCGTGTGTGCTGTCCAAGGGCGATGTTGGCATGCCATGCCTCACGTTGTCCGATCATGTGTGCTGACCAAGGGATATGCGAGCATGCCACTGCCGATGTCTTCCGACCGCATGTGCAGCCCAAGGGAGATGATGGCATGCCAAGCACGACGTAGTCTAATCCTGTGTGCTGTCCAAAGGAGATGATGGAATGCCACGCTTGACGTGGTCCGAGCGTGTGCTGCCCAAGGGCCATGCAGGCATGCCACACCCGACGTAGTCCGACAGTATGTTTTGTCCAAGGACAATGATACTATGCCACACCCAACGTCGTCCGACCGTGTATTAATTCCAAAGGCGATGATAGCATGACACGCCCGATGTCATCCGATAGTATATGTTGTCCAAGGGAGATGATTGCATGCCACGCACGAAACCTTCCGACCGTGTGTGCTTCCAAAGGGCCAAGATGGCATTCCATGCCCGATGTAGTCCCATCGTGTGTGATCTTGAAAAGCGATGATGGAATGGCACGCCCGACATCATATGATCGTGTGTGCTGTCCAAGGGGGATGATGGCATGACACGTCCGATGTCGTTCATCGATGTGCGTTGTCAAAGGGCGATGACGGCATGCCACGCCTTACATAGTCCATTCATGTGTGCTGCCCAAGTGCAATGATGGCATGATAAGACCGATGTAGTCAGACCGTGTGTGCTGCCCAACAGAGATGATGGCATCTAATGACCGATTCCGTGTGATAGTGGTTGCTGCACAAGGGCGATGATAATATGCCACGCTCGACGTCGTCTGACCGTGTGTGCTTTCAAAAGGTCTACGGGCATGCCACACTAGACGTAGTAAGACCGTGTATGCTTCGCAAGAGTGATGATAACATGTCACGCCCGATGTCGTTCGTCTGTTTGTGTAGTCCAAGGGCGTGTATGGAAAGCAAAGCTCGACGACGTCTGACCGTGTGCATTCCAAGGGCGTTGATGGCACGCCACGTTCAACGGGAATGCCACTGCCGATGTCTTTCAACCGCATGTGCTGTCCAAGGGCAATGATGTCATGCCACGCACGACGTAGTCTGATTGTGTGTGCTGTTCAATGTCGATGATGGCATGCCACGTTCCACGTCGTCCAACCATGTACTGCCCAAAGGCTATGAAGGCATGCCACACCCGACGGAATTTGACAGTATGTTTTGTCCAAGGGCAATGATAATATGCCACGCCTGACGTCAACAAACGTGTATGTTGTCCAAGTGTGATGATACAGTGCCACGCCCAACATCGTTTGACCGTGTGTGCTATCCAAGGAAAATGATAGCATGCCATGCCCGACGACATCCGATCGTGTGTTCATTCCAAAGGCGATGATAGCATGCCATGCCCGATGTTGTCCGTTATTATATGTTTGTAAGGGCGATGATTTCATGACACGCACGACGTAGTCCGATCATGTGTTATGTCCATAAGCGATGATGGCATGCCACACCCGACGTCATCTAGTCGTGTATGCTCTCCAAGAGAAATGATAACATGCCACGCCCGACGTCGTCCAATCGTGTATACTTTCCAAGGGCGATGATGGCATGCCACGCCAAACGTCATCTGACCGTGTGTGCTGCCCAAGGGCGATGATGGCATGCCACGCCCACCGTCGTCCTACCGTGTATACTTTCCAAGGGCGATGATGGCATGCCACGCCCACCGTCGTCCTACCGTGTATACTTTCCAAGGGCGATGATGGCATGCCACGCCCACCGTCGTCCTACCGTGTATACTTTCCAAGGGCGATGATGGCATGCCACGCCCACCGTCGTCCTACCGTGTATACTTTCCAAGGGCGATGATGGCATGCCACGCCCACCGTCGTCCTACCGTGTATACTTTCCAAGGGCGATGATGGCATGCCACGCCCACCGTCGTCCTACCGTGTATACTTTCCAAGGGCGATGATGGCATGCCACGCCCACCGTCGTCCTACCGTGTATACTTTCCAAGGGCGATGATGGCATGCCACGCCCACCGTCGTCCTACCGTGTATACTTTCCAAGGGCGATGATGGCATGCCACGCCCACCGTCGTCCTACCGTGTATACTTTCCAAGGGCGATGATGGCATGCCACGCCCACCGTCGTCCTACCGTGTATACTTTCCAAGGGCGATGATGGCATGCCACGCCCACCGTCGTCCTACCGTGTATACTTTCCAAGGGCGATGATGGCATGCCACGCCCACCGTCGTCCTACCGTGTATACTTTCCAAGGGCGATGATGGCATGCCACGCCCACCGTCGTCCTACCGTGTATACTTTCCAAGGGCGATGATGGCATGCCACGCCCACCGTCGTCCTACCGTGTATACTTTCCAAGGGCGATGATGGCATGCCACGCCCACCGTCGTCCTACCGTGTATACTTTCCAAGGGCGATGATGGCATGCCACGCCCACCGTCGTCCTACCGTGTATACTTTCCAAGGGCGATGATGGCATGCCACGCCCACCGTCGTCCTACCGTGTATACTTTCCAAGGGCGATGATGGCATGCCACGCCCACCGTCGTCCTACCGTGTATACTTTCCAAGGGCGATGATGGCATGCCACGCCCACCGTCGTCCTACCGTGTATACTTTCCAAGGGCGATGATGGCATGCCACGCCCACCGTCGTCCTACCGTGTATACTTTCCAAGGGCGATGATGGCATGCCACGCCCACCGTCGTCCTACCGTGTATACTTTCCAAGGGCGATGATGGCATGCCACGCCCACCGTCGTCCTACCGTGTATACTTTCCAAGGGCGATGATGGCATGCCACGCCCACCGTCGTCCTACCGTGTATACTTTCCAAGGGCGATGATGGCATGCCACGCCCACCGTCGTCCTACCGTGTATACTTTCCAAGGGCGATGATGGCATGCCACGCCCACCGTCGTCCTACCGTGTATACTTTCCAAGGGCGATGATGGCATGCCACGCCCACCGTCGTCCTACCGTGTATACTTTCCAAGGGCGATGATGGCATGCCACGCCCACCGTCGTCCTACCGTGTATACTTTCCAAGGGCGATGATGGCATGCCACGCCCACCGTCGTCCTACCGTGTATACTTTCCAAGGGCGATGATGGCATGCCACGCCCACCGTCGTCCTACCGTGTATACTTTCCAAGGGCGATGATGGCATGCCACGCCCACCGTCGTCCTACCGTGTATACTTTCCAAGGGCGATGATGGCATGCCACGCCCACCGTCGTCCTACCGTGTATACTTTCCAAGGGCGATGATGGCATGCCACGCCCACCGTCGTCCTACCGTGTATACTTTCCAAGGGCGATGATGGCATGCCACGCCCACCGTCGTCCTACCGTGTATACTTTCCAAGGGCGATGATGGCATGCCACGCCCACCGTCGTCCTACCGTGTATACTTTCCAAGGGCGATGATGGCATGCCACGCCCACCGTCGTCCTACCGTGTATACTTTCCAAGGGCGATGATGGCATGCCACGCCCACCGTCGTCCTACCGTGTATACTTTCCAAGGGCGATGATGGCATGCCACGCCCACCGTCGTCCTACCGTGTATACTTTCCAAGGGCGATGATGGCATGCCACGCCCACCGTCGTCCTACCGTGTATACTTTCCAAGGGCGATGATGGCATGCCACACCAAACGTCATATGACCATGTGCCCTGCCCAAGGGCGATGATGGCATGCCACGCCCAACGTCGTCCTATCGTGTATACTTTCCAAGGGCGATGATGGCATGCCACAGCAGACGTCGTCTGACCGTGTGTGCTTCCCTAGGGCGATGATGGCATGCAACGCCTAACGTAGTCCGCATGTGTATGCTGTCCAAGGGCAAAGTTGGCATGCAACGCCTGACGTCGTTTGATCGTGTATGCTCTCTAAGGGCGATGAAAACATGCCACGCCTAACGTCATCCAACTGTGTGTGCTGTCCAAGGGCGCTGATGGCATGACATGTCCGATGTCGTTCATCAGTGTATATTGTCAAAGGGCGATGATGGCATGACACGCCTGACATAGTCCATTCATGTGTGCTGCCCAAGTGCAATGATGGAATGCCAAGACCGATGTAGTCAGACCGTGTGTGCTACCCAAGGGAAATGATGGCATCTAACGACCGATTGCGTGTGACAGTTGGTGCTGCACAATGGCAATGATAATATGCCACGCTCGACGTCATTTGTCTTTTTTTATAATCCAATGGAGATGATGGCATGCCGCATCAACGTCGTCTGACCGTGTGTGCTTTCAAATGTCCATACGGGCATGCCACGCTCGAGGTAGTATGACCGTGTGTGATGCGCAAGAGTGATGATAACATGTCACGCCCCACGTCGTTCGTCTGTGTGTGTAGTCCAAGGGCGTGTATAGAATGTAACGCTTGGCGTCGTCTGACCGTGTGTTGTCCAAGGGCGATTATGGCATGCCATGTCCGACGTCGTTCGATCGCGTTTGCTGACCAAGGGACATGCGGGCATGCCACTGCCGATATCTTTCAACCTTACGTACTGTCCAAGGGCAATGATGTCATGCCACGCACGACGTAATCCGATCGTGTGTGCTGTCCAAGGGGTATGATGGCATGCAACGTTCGTCGTCCGATCGTGTACTTCCCAAGGGCTACGTGGGCAAGCCACACCCGACGTAATCCGATAGTATGTTTTGTCCAAGGGCAATGATAATATGCCACGCTAGACGTCAATTTACCGTGTATGTTGTCAAAGTGTGATGATGGCATGCCACGCCCAACATTGTTCGACCGTGTGTGCTATTCAAGCAAAATGATAGCATGCCACGCCCGACGTCATCCGATCGTGTGTTCATTCCAAAGGCGATGATAGCATGACACGCCCGATGTCTTCCGATAATATATGTTTCTAAGGGGGATGATTCCATGCCACGCACGACATCGTCCGATCACGTGTGCTTCCCAAGGTCCATGATGGCATTCCATGCTCGACGTAGTTCGATCGTGTGTTATGTCCATATGCGATGATGGCATGCCACGCCCGAAAAAATCTTATCGTGTATGCTCTCGAAGAGCAATGATAACATGCCACGCTTGACGTCATCTGATCGTGTATACTTTCCAAGGGCGATGAAGGCATGCCACGCCAAACGTCATCTGACCGTGTGTGCTGCCCAAGGGCGATGATTGCATGCCACGTCCAACGTCGTCCTATCGTGAATACTTTCCAAGGGCGATGATGGCATGCCACACCAAACGTCATCTGACCGTGTGTGCTGCCCTAGGGCGATGATGGCATGCAACGCCTAACGTAGTCCGACCGTGTATGTTGTCCAAGGAAGAAGATGGCATGCCTCACCCGACGTCGTTCGACTGTGTATGCTATACATGAGTGATGATGGCATACCATAACCGACATCGTCCTACCGTGTGTGCTGCACAAAGGAGATAATGTCATGCCACGCCGGACGTCATCAGATCGTGTGTGCTGCACAAGGGCCATGCAGGCATGCCACGCCCTACGTAGTCCGATCGTGTGTGTTGTCCAAGGGAGATGATAACATGCCATACCCGATGTCGTTCGATCGAATATGCTTTCCAAGGGCGATGATATCAGTCCACACCCGCCATTGTCCGACCGTGTGTGCTGCCCAAAGGCTATGATGACATGCCATTTCCGACGTAGTCCGATCGTGTGTGTTGCCCTTGAATGATGATGGCATTCCACGCTCGTTGTTGTCAAACTGTGTGCTTCTCGAGGACCATACTGGCATGCCACGCCTAACGTCATCTGACCATGTTTGCTGTCCAAGGGCGATAATGGCATGCCACGTCCGATGTCGTTCATCAGTATCTTTTGTCCAAAGGCGATGATGGCATGCCACGCCTGAATTTGTCCGGCCGTTTGTGATATCCAAGGGAAATATGGCATGCCAAGCCCGACGTAGTAAGACAGTGTGTGCCGCCCAAGGGCAATGATGACATCAAATGCCCGACGTCATGTGAAATTGTGTGCTGCACAAGGGCGATGATAATATGCGACGCCTGACGTCATCCATCTGTGTGTGCAGTCCAATGTATATGACGACATGCTACATCGACCTCGTCTAACTGTGTGAGCTTTCAAAAGGCCATACGTGCATGCCAGGCATGACGTAGTCAAACCGTGTAAGCTGCCCAAGAGTGATGATAACATGTCATGCCTAACGTCATTCGTCTGTGTATGTAGTCCAAGGGAGTGTAAGGCATGAAACTCTCGACGTCGTCCGACCGTGTGTGTTGACAAAGGGCGATAATGGCATGCCACGCCTGACGTCTTTTGATCGTGTGTGCTGACAAAGGACATGCAGGCATGCCACTACCGATGTCTTCCAACCGCATGTGCAGTCCAAGGGCGATGATGGCATGCCACGCATGACCTAGTCCGATTATGTGTGCTCTCCAAGGGCGATGATGGCATGCCACGCACGAACTAGTCCGATCGTGGTGCTGTCCAAGGGCGATGATGGCATGCCACGCTCGACGTCGTCCAACCTTGTGCTGCCCAAGGGCCATGCGAGCATGCCATAAACAACGTAGTCCTACAGTATGTTTTGTCCAAGGGAAATGATTATATGCCACGCCGACGTCCTCAAACCGTGTATGTTTTCAAAGTGAGATTATGGCATTGCACACCCAACGTCGTCTGGCAGTGTGTGCTATCAAAGGAAAATGATGGCATGCCACTCCCGACATCATCCGACCCTGTGTATGCTATGGAAGGGTGATGATGGCTTGCCACACCCGACAACGTCCGACCGTGACTTCATTCCAATGGCGATGATGGCATGCCACGCCCGATGTCGTCCGACAGTGTATCCTTTCAAAGGGAGATGATTGCATGCCACGCCCGATTGTGTGCTGCCCAAGGGCTATAATGGGATGCTATGCCCGACGTAGTCCGAATGTGTGTGATGTCCATGAGTGATGATGGCATTCCAAGCCCGACGTCATCTAATTGTGTATGCTCTCCAAGTGCGATGATAAAATTCCACGCCTGACGTTGTCCGATCGTGTATACTTTCAAAGGGCGATTGTGGCATGCCACGCCAAACGTCATTTGACCGTGTGCGCTGCTCAAGGGCGATGATGGCATGCCACGCCCAACGTCGTCCTATCGTGTATACTTCCAAGGGCGATGATGGAATGCGACGCCAGACGTCATCTGACCGTGTGTGCTGCCCTACGGCGATGATGGCATGCAACGCCTAACGTAGTTCGACCGTGTATGCTGTCCAAGGGCGAAGATGGCATGCGACGCCCGACGTCGTATAATCGTGTATGCTCTCTAAGGGCGATGATAACATGTCACGCCTAACGTCGTCCAACCGTGTGTGTTATCCAAGGGCGATGATGGCATGACACGTCCGATGTCGTTCATATGTGTGTGTTGTCAAATGGCGATGATGGCATGACACGCCTGACATAGTCCATTCATGTGTGCTGCCCAAGTGCAATGATGGCATGCCAAGACCGATGTAGTCAGACCGTGTGTGTTTCCCAAGGGAAATAATGGCATCTAATGAACGATTGCGTGTGACAGTGGGTGCTGCACAAGGGCGATGATAATATGCCACGCTCGACGTCATTCGTCTTTTTGTATAGTCCAATGGAGATGATGGAATGCCACATCAACGTCGTTTGACCGTTTGTGCTTTCAAATGGCAATACTGGCATGCGACGCTCGACGTAGTATGACCGTGTGTGATGCGCAAAAAAGATGATAACATGTCACGCCCGACGTCGTTCGTCTGTGTGTATAGTCCAAGTTCTTGTATGGAATGCAATGCTCGACGTCTTCTAACCGTGTGCTGTCCAAGAGTGATGATGGCATGCCACGTACGACGTTGTTCGATCGCGTGTGCTGACCAAGGGACATGCGGTCATGCCACTGCCGATGTCTTTCAACCGCATGTGCTGTCCAAGGGAAATGATGTCATGCCACGCACGACGTAGTCCGATCGTGTGTGCTGCCCAAGGACTATAGTGGCATGCAACGTTCGACATTGTCCGACCGTGTACTTCCAAAGGGCTACGTTGGCATGCCACACCTGACGTAATTTGTCAGTATGTTTTGTCAAAGGGAAATGATAATATGCCACGCCAGACGTCAACATACCGTGTATGTTGTCCAAGTGCGATTATGGCATGCCACGCCCAACATTGTTCGACCGTATGTGCTATCCAAGGAAAATGATAGCATGCCACGCCCGACGTCATCCGATCGTGTGTTCATTCCAAAGGCGATGATAGCATGACACGTCCGATTTCTTCCGATAATATATGTTTCTAAGGGCGATGATTCCATGCCACGCACGACATCGTCCGATCACGTGTGCTTCTTAAGGGCCATGATGGCATTCCATGCTCGACGTAGTTCGATCGTGTGTTATGTTCATAAGAGATGATGGCATGCCACGCCAGACATAATCTGATCGTGTATGCTCTCCAAGAGTAATGATAACATGCCACGCCCGACGTCGTCCGACCGCTTGTGCTACCCAAGCGCGATGATGGCATGACACGCTCGACATCGTGCGACCTTGAGTGTTTCCCAAGATTCGCGCGGGCATGTCACTCGTGTTTTCTGTTCAAGCTCGATGATGACATGCCATGCCCGACGTCGTCCAATCGTATCTGTTGGCCAAGGGCTATGATGGCATGCCACGCCCGACGTAGTCTGACCGTATATGCTTTCCAAGGGTGATTATGGCATGATAGGCCCGACGTCGTCCCACAATATGTGTTATCCAAGGGCGAACATGTCATGTCACGCCAAACGTCGTTCGACCACGTGTGCTGCCCAATGGCGATGAAGGCATGCCACGCCTGATGTCATCCGAATGTTTGTGTTATCCAAGGTCCATGTGGGCATTCCATGCCCTACGTCGTCCGATCGTGTGTGCTGTCCAAGGGAGATGATAACAAGCCACGCCCGATGTCTTCTGATTGTGTATTCTTTTCAAGGCTAATGATGACATACCTTGTGTGTTGTCGTCCGACCGTGTGTGCATTGCAAGGGCAATGATGGGATTGACATGCCCAATGTCGTCCGACTGTGTGTGCTACCGAAGGGTAATGATGGCATACCACGCTAAATGTAGTCCGATCGTGTGTGGTATCCAAGGGTGATGATGGCACGCCACGCCTGACGTCGTCCAACCAATTGTGCAAAACTAGGGGAAATGTAAAATTGAACGGGAAAAAAAGCTTTTTATCATAAAATTTGTTGTCTAACATTAAAATTAACATTCTCAAATGTATAACCAAGATATCAAAACTCAAAAATCCATTTTCTTTTACCAGATTCGTAGCAATAAAGAATTACAATTTTCTTCTAAATATGGGGAACTTCAAAATTTAATGGGTTAAACGACGTTTTTAAAAAAATCAGCAATGAAGGCATGCCACACACGACGTTCTCTGACTGTGTGTGCTGTCCAATGGAGAAATGGTATGCCACGCCCGATGTATTCCAACCGTGTGTGCTTCCTAAGGGCAATGATGGCATCGAATTCCCGATGTTGTCTGACAGTGTGTGCTGCACAAGGGCGACAATGGCATGTCATGTCCGACGTCGTCTGTCTTTGTGTACAGTCAAAAGATGATGATGGCATGCCAAGTCAACATTGTCCGACTGTTTGTTCTGTTAAAAGGGGAAGATGGAATGCCATGCCCGACGTCATTCGACTAGTGTGTTGCCTAAGGGCAATGCGGGCATGCCACGCCCGATGTCGTCCGACCGTGCATGCTCTCCAAGGGCGATGATGGCATGCCACGCCTGACATCATCTGACCGTGTATATTGTCCAAGGAAAATGATGACATGCCATACCCGACATCGTCCGTCTGTGACTGTTACCCTATTGAAATAATGGCATCTAACGCCTGACGTCATCGGATCATGAGTGTTGCACAAGGGCGATGATGGCATGCCACGCCGACATCATCCGTCTGTGTGTGCAGTCCAATGGCGATGATGGCATGCCACATCGACGTCGTCCGACCCTGTGTGATGTCCAAAGGCTGTACAGTCATGCTATGCCAGATGTTGTCCAATTGTGTGTGCTACCCAAGAGCGATGATAACATGCCACGCTCGACGTCGTTTGTCCATGTGTGTAGTCCAAGGGCGTATATGTAATGCAACGCCCAATGTCGTCCGACTGTGCGTGCTATCCAAGGGCGATGATGGCATGGCACGCCCAACGTGGTCCGATTGTATGTGTTCCCTAATGGACATTATGGAAGGCCATAATTGATGTCTTCCAACCGTATGTGCGGTCCAAGGGCAATGATGGCATGCAACGCTCGACGTAGTCCAATCGTGTGTGCTGTCCAAGGGCAATGATTGCATGTCACACTCAACGTCGTTCGACTGTGTGCTGCCCAAGGGCCATGCAGGCATGCCACACCCAACGTAATACGATGGTATTTTTTGTCCAGTGGTAATTATTACATGCAACGCCCGATGTAAGCCGACCATGTATGATTTCCAAGGGCGAAGACAGCATTCCACGTCCGACATCATCCGATCGTGTATGGTGTCCAAGGGCGATGATGGCATGCCACACCCGACATCGTCCGACATTGTGTGGTGCCTAAGGGCGATGATGACATGTAACGCCAGACTTCGTCAGACCGTGTATGCTGCAAAAGGGTGATGATGGAATGCCACGTCCAATGTCGTGCGTCAGTGTGTGTTGTCCAAAGGCGCTAATGGCATGCCACGCCCGACGTCATCCGACTGTGTGTGCTGCCCAAGGTCCATGCGGGCATGCCACGCCGGACGTCAACCAATCTTATGTGTTATCCAAGGGGGATGATAACATGCCACGCCCGACGTCAACCCATCGTGTATGCTTTCCGAGAGAGATGATGGCATGCCACGCCCGACATTATCCGACCGTGCTACCTAAGGGCGGTGATGACATGCTGCGCCAACCTAGTCCAATCGTGTGTGTGGTCCAAGGGCGATGATGGCATGAGACGCTCATCGTTGTTATACCGTCTCTGCTGGCGAAGGAACATGCTGGCATGCCACGCCTAATGTCGTACGACTGTGTGCTATCCAAGGGCTAAATGGTGTGCCACGCCGGATATAGTCCAACCGTGTGTGCTTCCAAAGGGAAATGATGGCATCCAATTCCCAATGTCGTCTGAAAGTGTGTGCTGCACAAAGGCGATAATGGCATGTCATGCCCCACGTCGTCTGTCTTTGTGTGCAGTCCAAACATGATGATGGCATGCCAAGTCAACGTCGTCCGACTGTGTGTTCTGTCAAAAGGGGAAGATGGAATGCCATGCCTGACGTCGTTCGACTGCTGTGTTGCCCAAGGGCAATGCGGGCATGCCACGCCCGATTTCGTCCGACTGTGCATTCACTCCAAGGGCGATAATGGCATGCGACGCCCGACATCGTCTAACCGTGTATATTGTCAAAGGGAAATGATGGCATGCCATACCTGAAATCGTTCGTCCGTGTCTGTTACCCTAGGGGAATGATGACATCTAACGCCTGACGTCGTCTGACAATGAGTGTTGCACAAGGGCGATGATGGCATGCCACGACCAACGTAATCCATTTGTGTGTCCAGTCCAATGGCGATGATGGCATGCAACGTCGACATCATCCGACCTTGTGTGCCATCCAAAGGCTGTATAGTCATTCCATGCCAGATGTAGTCCAATTGTGTGTGCTGCCCAAGAGCGATGATAACATGCCACGCTCGACGTCGTTTGTACATGTGTGTAATCGAAGGGCCTATATGGCATGCAACGCCCAATGTCGTCCGTCTGTGCGTGCTATCCAAGGGCGATGATGGCATGCCATGGCCAACGTGGTCCGATTGTGTGTGCTCCCTAATGGACATGCTGAAAGGCCACACTTGATGTTGTCCAACCGCATGTGCGGTCCAAGGGCGATGATGGCATGCCATGCCCAATGTAGTACGATCGTGTGTGCTGTCCAAGCGCAATGATTGCATGGCACACTCGACGTGGTTCGACTTTGTGCTGCCCAAGGGCCATGCGGGCATGACACACCAAACGTAATCCGGTGGTATGTTCTTTCCAAGGGCGATGATAATGTGCCACACCCGACGTTGTCTGATTGTGTATGTTATCCAAGTGCGATGATGGCATGTTACACCCAACGTCGTCCGACCGTGTGTGTTGTCCAAGGGCGATGATGGCATGCAACGCCTAATGTATTCCGACCGTGTATGCTGTCCAAAGGCGAAGATGGCATGCCATGCCCGACATCGTCCGACCGTGTATGCTGTCCAAGGTTGATGATGTCAAGCCACGCCCGACGTCGTCTGATCGTGTGTGTTGCCCAGGGGCAATTATGGCTTGTCACACCTGACGTCGTCCAACCGTGTGTGCAGCACAAAGGTGATAATGGCATGCCAAGCCAGACTTGAACCGATCGTTCGTGTTGCCGAAGGGCCATGCAGGCATACCACGCCCTATGTGGTCCGATCGTGTGTGTTGTCCAAGGGAGATGATAACATGCCACACTCGACATCATTCGATCGTGTATGGTTTCCAAGGGCGATGATATAGTGTGCCACTCCTGACGTTTTCCGACCATGTGTGCTGCCCAAGGGTGATGATGACATGCCATTCCCCACGTAGTCCTATCGTGTGTTTTATCCAAGGGAGATGATGGCATGCGACACTCGTTGTTGTGCGACCGTGTGTGCTGCCCGAGGACCATGCTGTCTTGCCACGCCTAACGTCATCAAACCGTGTAAGTTGTCCCAGGGCGATGAAGGCATGCCACGTCTGTTGTCCGTCGTTATTATCTATTCTCCAATGGCAATGTTGGCATGCCACGCCAGACGACGTCCGACTTTATGTGCTGTCCAAGGGAAAGATGGCATTCCAAGCCCGATGTAGTAAGACCGTGTGTTCTGCCCAATGGCAATGATGGAATCTAACGCCTGACATCGTTTGACAGTGTGTGCTGCACAAGGGCGATGACAATATGCCATGCACGATGTCATACGTCCATGTGTGCAGTCCAATGGTGATGATGGCTTGCCACGTCGACGTTGTTCGACCGTGTGTGCTTTTAAAAGGCCATACGGGCATGCCGCGCTCAACGTAGTCCGACATTGTGTGCTTCCCAAGAGTTATGATAACATGCCACTCCCAACGTCATTCGTCTGTTTGTGTAGTCCAAGGACGAGTATGGCATGCAACACTTAACATCGTCCGACCGTGTGTGCTGTCCAAGGGCGATGATTGCATGCCATGCCTTACGTTGTCCGATCATGTGTGCTGAGCAAGGGACATGCGAGCATGCCACTGCCGATGTCTTTCGACCGTATGTGCAGCCCAAGGGAGATGATGGAATGCCAAGCACGACGTAGTCTGATCGTGTGTGTTGTCCAAGGGCGATGATAGCATGCAACGCTTGACTTGGTCCGAGCGTTTGCTGCCCAAGGGCCATGCAGGCATGCCACACCCGACGTAGTCCAACAGTATGTTTTGTCCAAGAATAATCATACTATGCCACACCCAACGTCGTCTGACCGTGTATTCATTCCAAAGGCGATGATAGCATAACACGCCCGATGTCATCCTATAGTATATGTTGTCCAAGGGAGATGATTGCATGCCACGCACGAAACCTTCCAACCGTGTGTGCTGCCAAAGGGCCAAGATGGCATTCCTTGCCCGATGTAGTCCCATTGTGTGTGATTTTGAAGAGCGATGATGGAATGACACGCCCGACATCGTCTGATCATGTATGCTCTCTAAGGGCGATGATATCATGCCACGCCTAACGTCGTCCAACCGTGTGTTGTCCAAGGGCGATGATGGCATGACACGTCCGATGTCGTTCATCAGTGTGTGTTGTCAAAGGGCGATGATGGCATGCCACGCCTGACATAGTCCATTCATGTGTGCTGCCCAAGTACTATGATGGCATGATAAGACCGACGTAGTAACATCGTGTGTGCTGCCCAAGGGAGATGATGGCATCTAATGACCGATTCCGTGTGACAGTGGTTGCTACACAAGGGCGATGATAATATGCCACGCTTGACGTCGTATGACCGTGTGTGCTTTCAAAAGGCCATACGGGCATGCCACACTAGACGTGTAAGACCGTGTATGCTGCGCAAGAGTGATGATAACATGTCACGCCCGATGTCGTTCGTCTGTGTGTGTAGTCCAAGGGCGTTTATGGAATGCAACGTTCGACGTCGTCTGACCTTGTGCATTCCAAGGTCGTTAATGGCATGCCACGTTCGACGTCGTTCGATCGCGTGTGATGACCAAGGGACATGCGGACATGCCACTGCCGATGTCTTTCAACCGCATGTGCTGTCCAAGGGCAATGATGTCATGCCACTCACGACGTTGTCTGATCGTGTGTGCTGTCCAAGGGCGATTATGGCATGCCACGTTCGACTTCGTCCAATCGTGTACCGCCCAAGGGCTATGAAGGCATGCCACACCCGACGAAATTTGACAGTATGTTTTGTCCAAGGGGAATGATAATATGCCACGCCTGACGTTGACAAACGTATATGTTTTCCAAGTGTGATGATGCCATGCCACACCCTACATTGTTCGACCGTGTGTGCTATCTAAGGAAAATGATAGCATGCCTCGCCCGACCTCATCCGATCGTGTGTTCATTCCAACGGCGATGATAGCATGCAACGCCCGACGTCGTCTGATCGTGTATGCTCTCTAAGGGCGATGATAACATGCCACGCCTAACGTCGTCCAACCGTGTGTGCTGTCCAAGGGAGATTATTGCATGACACATCTGATGTCGTTCATTAGTGTGTGTTGTCAAAGGGCGATGATGGCATGATACGCCTGACATAGTCCATTCATATGTGCTGCCCAAGAGCAATGATGGCATGCCAAGACCGATGAAGTCAGACCGTGTGTGCTGCCCAAGGGGAATGATGGAATCTAATGACCGATTGCGTGTGACAGTAGGTGCTGCACAAGGGCGATGATAATATGCCACGATCGACGTCATTCGTCTTTTTGTATAGTCCAATGGAGATGATGGCATGCCACATCAACGTCTTCTGACCTTGTGTGCTCTCAAATGGCCATACGGGCATGCCATGCTCGACGTAGTATGACCGTGTGTGATGCGCAAGAGTGATGATAACATGTAACGCCCGACGTTGTTTGTCTGTGTCTGTAGTTCATGGGCGTGTATGAAATGCAACGCTCGACGTCGTCTGACCGTGTGCTGTCCAAGGGCGATGATGGCATGCCACGCCCGACGTCGTGCGATCGCGTGTGCTGACCAAGGGACATGCGGGCATGCCACTGCCGAAGTCTTTCAACCACATGTGTTGTCCAAGGGCAATGATGTCATGCCACGAACGACGTAGTCCGATCGTGTGTGCTGTCCAAGGGCTATGATGGCATGCAACGTTCGACGTCGTCCGACCGTGTACTTCCCAAGGGCTATGTGGGCATGCCACACCCGATGTAATCCGACATTATGTTTTGTCCAAGGGCAATGATAATACCACGCCTGACACGAACATACCGTGTATGTTGTCTTAGTGCGATGATGGCATGCCACGCGCAACATTGTTCGACCGTGTGTGCAATCCAAAGAAAATGATAGCATGCCACGCCCGACGTCATCCGATCGTGTGTTCATTCCAAAGGCGATGATAGCATGCCAGGCCCGATGTCGTCCGATAATATATGTTTCTAAGGGCGATGATTCCATTCCATGCACGACATCGTCCGATCGCGTGTGCTGCTCAAGGGCCATGATGGCATTCTATGCTCGACGTAGTCCGATCATGTGTTATGTCCATAAGCGATGATGGCATGCCACGCCCGACGTCATCTAATCGTGTATGCTCTCCAAGAGAAATGATAACATGCCACGCCCGACGTCGTTCGATCGTGTATACTTTCCAAGGGCGATGATGGCATGCCACCCCAAACGTCATCTGACCGTGTGTGCTGCCCAAGGGCGATGATGGCATGCCACGTCCAACGTCGTCCTATCGTGTATACTTTCCAAGTGCGATGACGGCATGCCACACCAAACGTCATATGACCGTGTGTGCTGCCCAAGGGCAATGATGGCATGCCACGCCCAACGTCGTCCTATCATGTATACTTTCCAAGGGCGATGATGGCATGCCACGCCAGACGTCGTCTGACCGTGTGTGCTTCCCTAGGGCGATGATGGCATGCAATGCCTAACGTAGTCCGCATGTGTATGCCGTCCAAGGGCAAAGATTGCATGCAACGCCTGACGTTGTCTGATCGTGTATGCTCTCTAAGGGCGATGATAACATGCCACGGCTAACGTCATCCAACTGTGTGTGCTGTCCAAGGGCGATGATGGCATGACATGTTCGATGTCGTTCATCAGTATGTGTTGCCAAAGGGCGATGATGGCATGACACGCCTGACATAGTCCATTCATGTGTGCTGCCCAAGTGCAATGATGGCATGCCAAGACCGATGTAGTCAGACCGTGTGTGCTCCCCAAGGGAAATGATGGCATGTAACGACCGATTGCGTGTGACAGTTGGTGCTGCACAATGGCAATGATAATATGCCACGCACGACGTCATTTGTCTTTTTGTATAGTCCAATGGAGATGATGGCATGCCGCATCAACGTCGTCTGACCGTGTGTGCTTTCAAATGTCCATACGGGCATGCCACGCTCGAGGTAGTATGATCGTGTGTGATGCGCAAGAGTGATGATAACATGTCACGCCCCACGTCGTTCGTCTGTGTGTGTAGTCCAAGGGTGTGTATAGAATGTAACGCTCGACGTCGTCTGACCGTGTGTTGTCCAAGGGCGATGATGGCATGCCACGTCCGACGTCGTTCGATCACGTTTGCTTACCAAGGGACATGCGGGCATGCCACTGACGATGTCTTTCAACCGCATGTGCTGTCCAAGGGCAATGATGTCATGCCACGCACGACATAGTCCGATCGTGTGTGCTGCCCAAGGGCTATAATGTCATGCAACGTTCGACATCGTTCGACCGTGTACTTCCCATGGGCTACGTGGGCATGCCACACCTTATGTAATCCGTCAGTATGTTTTGTCAAAGGGCAATGATAATATGCTATGCCAGACGTCAACATACCGTGTATGTTGTCCAAGTGCGATTATGGCATGCAACGCCTAACATTGTTCGACCGTGTGTGCTATCCAAGGAAAATGATAGCATGCCACGCTCGATGTCATCCGATCGTGTGTTCATTCCAAAGGAGATTATAGCATGCCACGCCCGATGTCTTCCGATAATATATGTTTCTAAGGGCGATGATTCCATGCCACGCACGACATCGTTCGATCACGTGTGCTTCCCAAGGGCCATGATGGCATTCCATGCTCGACGTAGTTCGATCGTGTGTTATGTCCATTAGCGATGATGGCATGCCACGCCCGACATAATCTGATCGTGTATGCTCTCCAAGAGCAATATAACATGCCACGCCCGACGTCGTCCGACCGCTTGTGCTACCCAAGCGCGATGATGGCATGACATGCTCGACATCGTGCGACCTTGAGTGTTGCCCAAGATTCGCGCGGGCATGTCACTCGTGCTTTCTGTCAAAGCTCGATGATGGCCTGCATCGCCCGACGTCGTCCGATCGTATCTGTTGGCCAAGGGCTATGATGGCATGCCACGCCCGACGTAGTCCGACCGTATATGCTTTCCAAGGGTGATGATGGCATGATAGGCCCGACGTCGTCCCACAATATGTGTTATCCTAGGGCGAACATGTCATGTCATGCCAAACGTCGTTCGACCGCGTGTGCTGCCCAATGGCGATGAAGGCATGCCACGCCTGACGTCATCCGATTGTTTGTGTTACCCAAGGTCCATGTGGTCATTCCATGCCCTACGTCGTCCGATCGTGTGTGCTGTCCAAGGGCGATGATAACAAGCCACGCCCGATGTCGTCCGATTGTGTATGCTTTTCAAGGCTAATGATGACACACCCTGTGTGTTGTCGTCCGACCGTGTGTGCATTCCATGGGCGATGATGGGATTGTCATGCCCAATGTCATCCGACTGTGTGTGCTGCCGAAGGGTAATAATGGCATACCACGCTAGATGTAGTCCGATCGTGGGTGTTGTCCAAGGGCGATGATGGCACGCCACACCTGACGTCGTCCAACCGGGTGTGCAAAACTAGGGGAAATGTAAAATTGGACGGGGAAAAAGCTTTTTATCATAAAATTTATTGTCTAACATTAAAATTAACATTCTCAAATGTATTACCAAGATATTCCAAACTCAAAAATCCATTTTCTTTTATCAGATTCGTAGCAATAAGGAATTACAATTTTCTTCAAGGGCGAAATGGTATGCCACGCCCGATGTATTCCAACCGTGTGTGCTTCCTAAGGGCAATGATGGCATCGAATTCCCGATGTTGTCTGACAGTGTGTGCTGCACAAGGGCGACAATGGCATGTCATGTCCGACGTCGTCTGTCTTTTTGTGCAGTCAAAAGATGATGATGGCATGCCAAGTCAACATTGTCCGACTGTTTGTTCTGTTGAAAGGGGAAGATGGAATGCCATGCCCGACGTCGTTCGACTAGTGTGTTGCCTAAGGGCAATGCGGGCATGCCACGCCCGATGTCGTCCAACCGTGCATGCTCTCCAAGGGCGATGATGGCATGCCACGCCTGACATCGTCTGACCGTGTATATTGTCCAAGGGAAATTATGGCATGCCATACCCGACATCGTCCGTTCGTGTCTGTTACCCTAGGGAAATAATTGCATCTAACGCCTGACGTCATCTTACCATGAGTGTTGCACATGGGCGATGATGGAATGCCACGCCCGACGTCATTCGTCTGTGTGTACAGTCCAATGGCGATGATGGCATTCCACATCGACGTTGTCCTACCCTGTGTGATGTCCAAAGGCTGTACAGTCATGCCATGCCAGATGTTGTCCAATTGTGTGTGCTACCCAAGAGCGATGATAACATGCCACGCTCGACGTCGTTTGTCCATGTGTGTAGTCCAAGGGCGTATATGGAATGCAACGCCCAATGTCGTCCGACTGTGCGTGCTATCCAAGGGCGATGATTGCATGCCACGCCCAACATGGTCCGATGTGTGTGTTCCCTAATGGACATGACTGAAGGCCACAATTGATGTAGTCCAACCGCATGTGCGGTCCAATTGCAATGATGGCATGCAACGCCCGACGTAGTCCAATCGTGTGTGCGGTCCAAGGGCAATGATTGCAAGGCACACTCAACGTCGTTCTACTGTGTGCTGCCCAAGGGCCATGCAGGCATGCCACACCTGGCGTAATACTATGGTATGTTTTGTCCAATGGTAATTATGACATGCCACGCCCGATGTAAGCCGACCATGTATGCTTTCCAAGGGCGAAGATAGCATTCCACGTCCAACATTCATCCGATCGTGTATGGTGTCCAAGGGCGTGATGGCATGCCACACCCGACATCGTTCGACATTGTGTGGTGCCTAAGGGCGATGATGACATGTAACGCCGGACTTCGTCAGACCGTGTATGCTGCAAAAGGGTGATGATGGCATGCCACATCCAATGTCGTTCATCTGTATATGTTCTCCAAAGGCGCTAATGGCATGCCACGCCCGACCTCATCCGCCTGTGTGTGCTGCCCAAGGTCCATGCGGGCATGCCACGCCGGACGTCAACCGATCGTATGTGTTATCCAAGGGAGATGATAACATGCCACGCCCGACGTCAACCCATCGTGTATACTTTCCCAGGGAGATGATGGCATGCCACGCCCGACATTATCCGACCGTGCTACCTAAAGGTGGTGATGACATGCTACGCCAACCTAGTCCAATCGTGTGTGCTGTCAAATGGCAATGATGGCATGAGACGCTCATCGTCGTTACACCGTCTGTGCTGGCGAATGACTATGCTGGCATGCCACGCCTAATGTCGTACGACTGTGAGCTATCCAAGGGCGAAATGGTGTGCCACGCCGGATATAGTCCAACCGTGTGTGCTTCCAAAGGGCAATGATGGCATCCAATTCCCAATGTCGTCTGAAAGTGTGTGCTGCACAAGGGCGATAATGGCATGTCATGCCCCACGTCGTCTGTCTTTGTGTGCAGTCCAAACATGATGATGGCATGCCAAGTAACCGTCGTCCGACTGTGTGTTCTGTCAAAAGGGGTTGATGGAATACCATGCCCGACGTCGTTCGACTGTTGTGTTGCCCAAGGGCAATGCGGGAGCGCCACGCCCGATTTCGTCCGACTGTGCATTCTCTACAAGGGCGATGATGGAATGCAACGCCCGACATCGTCTAACCGTGTATATTGTCAAAGGGAAATGATTGCATACCATACCCGACATCGTCCGTCCGTGTCTGTTACCCTAGGGCAATGATGACATCTAACGCCTGACGTCGTCTGACCATGAGTGTTGCACAAGGGCGATGATGGCATGCCACGACCGACGTAATCCATTTGTGTGTCAAGTCCAATGGCGATGATGGCATGCAACGTTGACATCGTCCAACCCTATGTGCCATCGAAAGGCTGTATAGTCATGCCATGCTAGATGTAGTCCAATTGTGTGTGCTGCCCAAGAGCGATGATAACATGCCACGCTCGCCGTAGTTTGTCCATCTGTGTAATCAAAGGGCGTATATGGCATGCAACGCCCAATGTCGTCCGTCTGTGCGTGCTATCCAAGGGCGATGATGGCATGCCATGCCCAACGTTGTCCGATTGTGTGTGCTCCTTAATGAACATGCTGAAAGGTTACACTTGATGTTGTCCAACCGCATGTGCGGTCCAAGGGCGATGATGGCATGCCAAGCCCGACATAGTACGATCGTGTGTGCTGTCCAAGGGCAATGATTGCATGGCACACTCGACGTCGTTCGACATTGTGCTGCCCAAGGGCCATGCGGACATGACACACCCAACGTAATCCGATAGTATGTTCTTTCCAAGGGCGATGATAATGTTCCACACCCGACGTCGTCCGATCGTGTATGTTATCCAAGTGCGATGATGGCATGTTACACCCAACGTCGTCCGACCGTTTGTGTTGTCCAAGGGCGATGATGGCATGCAACGCCTAATGTATTCCGACCGTGTATGCTGTCCAAAGGCGAAGATGGCATGCCATACCCGACATCGTCTGACCGTGTGTGCTGTCCAAGGTTGATGATGTCATGCCATGCCCGACGTTGTTTGATCGTGTGTGTTGCCCAAGGGCGATGATTGTATGTCACACCCGACGTCGTCCAACCGTGTGTGCACACAAAGGTGATAATGGCATGCCAAGCTGGACGTGAACCGATCATTCGTGTTGCCGAAAGGCCATGCTGGCATGCCACGCCCTATGTGGTCCGATCGTGTGTGTTGTCCAAGGGAGATGATAACATGCCACACTCGACATCATTCGATCATGTATGGTTTCCAAGGGCGATGATATAGTATGCCACTCCCGACGTTTTCCGACTGTGTGTGCTGCCCAAGGGTAATGATGACATGCCATGCACCATGTAGTCCGATCGTGTGTGCTATCCAAGGGAGATGATGGCATGCCACACTCGTTGTTGTGCGACCGAGTGTGCTGCCCGAGGACCATGCTGTCATGCCACGCCTAACGTCATCCGACCAAGTAAGCTGTCCCAGGGCGATAAAGGCATGCCACGTCTGATGTCCGTCGTCATTATCTATTCTTCAATGGCAATGATGGCATGCCACGCCAGACGACGTCTGACTGTATGTGCTGTCCAAGGGAAAGATGGCATTCCAAGCCCGATGTAGTAAGACCGTGTGTGCTGCCCCAATGGCAATGATGGAATCTAACGCCTGACTTCGTTTGACAGTGTGTGCTGCACAAGGGCGATGACAATATGCCATGCACGATGTCATACATCCATGTATGCAGTGCAATGGTGATGATGGCATGCCACGTCGACGTTGTTCGACCGTGTGTGCTTTTAAAAGGCCATACGGGCATACCGCGCTCAACGTCACCGACATTGTGTGCTTCCCAAGAGTAATGATAACATGCCACGCCCAACGTCATTCGTCCGTGTGGGTAGTCCAAGGGCGAGTATGGCATGCAACACTTGACATCGTCCGACCGTGTGTGCTGTCCAAGGGCGATGTTTGCATGCCATGCCTGAAGTTGTCCGATCATGTGTGCTGACCAAGGGATATGCGAGCATGCCACTGCCGATGTCTTCCCACCGCATGTGCAGCCCAAGGGAGATGATGGCATGCCAAGCACGACGTAGTCTGATCATGTGTGCTGTCCAAGGGCGATGATGGCATGCCACGCTTGACGTGGTCCGAGCTTGTACTGCCCAAGGGCCATGCAGGCATGCCACACCCGACGTAGTCCGACAGTATGTTTTGTCCAAGGACAATGATACTATGCCACACCCAACGTCGTCCGCCCGTGTATTCATTCCAAAGGCGATGATAACATGACACGCCCGATGTCATCCGATAGTATATGTTGTTCAAGGGAGATGATTGCATGCCACGCACGAAACCTTCCGACCGTGTGTTCTGCCTAAGGGCCAAGATAGCATTCCATGCCCGATGTAGTCCCATCGTGTGTGATCTTGAAAAGCGATGATGGAATGGCACGCCCGACATCGTCTGATCGTGTGTGCTGTCCAAGGGCGATGATGGCATGACACGTCCGATGTCGTTCATCAGTGTGTTGTCAAAGGGCGATGATGGCATGCCACGCCTGACATAGTCCATTCATCTGTGCTGCCCAAGTGCAATGATGGCATGATAAGACCGATGTAGTCAGACCGTGTGTGCTGCCCAACAGAGATGATGGCATCTAATGACCGATTGCGTGTGACAGTGGTTGCTGCACAAGGGCGATGATAATATGCCACGCTCGACGTCGTCTGACCGTGTGTGCTTTCAAAAGGCCATACGGGCATGCCACACTAGACGTAGTAAGACCGTGTATGCCGCGCAAGAGTGATGATAACATGTGACGCCCGATGTCGTTCGTCTGTGTGTAGTCCAAGGGCGTGTATGGAATGTAACGCTCAACGTCGTCTGACCGTGTGCATTCCAAGGGCATTGATGGCATGCCACGTTCGACGTCGTTTGATCGCGTGTGCTGACCAAGGGACATGCGGGCATGCCACTGCCGATATCTTTCAACCGCATGTGCTGTCAAAGGGCAATGATGTCATGCCACGCACGACGTAGTCTGATCGTGTGTGCTGTCCAAGGGCGATGATGGCATGCCACGTTCGACGTCGTCCTACCATGTACTGCCCAAAGGCTATGAAGGCATGCCACACCCGATGGAATTGGACAGTATGTTTTGTCCAAGGTCAATGATAATATGCCACGCCTGACGTCAACAAACGTGTATGTTGTCCAAGTGTGATGATGCCATGCCACGCCCAACATCGTTCCACCGTGTGTGCTATCCAAGGAAAATGATAGCATGCCATGCCCGACGACATCCGATCGTGTGTTCATTCCATAGGCGATGATAGCATGACATGCCCGATGTTGTCCGATAATATATGTTTCTATGGGCGATGATTCCATGACACGCACGACGTACTACGATCATGTGTTATGTCCATAAGCGATGATGGCATGCCACGCCCGACGTCATCTAATCGTGTATACTCTCCAAGAGCAATGATAACATGCCACGCCCGACGTCGTCCGATCGTGTATACTTTCCAAGGGCGATGACGGCATGCCATGCCAAACGTCATATGACCGTGTGTGCTGCCCAAGGGCGATGATGGCATGCCACGTCCAACGGCGTCCTATCGTGTATACTCTCCAAGGGCGATGATGGCATGCCACAACAAACGTCATATGACCGTGTGCACTACCCAAGGGCGATGATGGCATGCCACGCCCAACGTCGTCCTATCGTGTATACTTTCCAAGGGCGATGATGGCATGCCACGCCAGACGTCGTCTGACCGTGTGCGCTTCCCAATGGCGATGATGGCATGCAACGCCTAACGTAGTCCCCATGTGTATGCTGTCCAAGGGCAAAGATGGCATGCAACGCCTGACGTCGTCTGATCGTGTATGCTCTCTAAGGGCGATGATAACATGCCACGCCTACCGTCATCCAACTGTGTGTGCTGTCCAAGGGCGCTGATGGCATGACATGTCCGATGTCGTTCATTAGTGAGTGTTGTCAAAGGGCGATGATGGCATGACACGCCTGACATATTCCATTCATGTGTGCTGCCCAAGTGCAATGATGGAATGCCAAGACCGATGTAGTCAGACCGTGTGTACTACTCAAGGGAAATGATGGCATCTAGCGACCGATTGTGTGTGACAGTTGGTGCTGCACAATGGCAATGATAATATGCCACACTCGACGTCATTTGTCTTTTTGTATAGTCCAATGGAGATGATGGCATGCCGCATCAACGACGTCTGACCGTGTGTGCTTTCAAATGTCCATACGGGCATGCCACGCTCGAGGTAGTATGACCGTGTGTGATGCGCAAGAGTGATGATAACATGTCACGCCCCACGTCGTTCGTCTGTGTGTGTAGTCCAAGGGCGTGTATAGAATGTAACGCTCGACGTCATCTGACCGTGTGTTCTCCATGGGTGATGATGGCATGCCACGTCCGACGTCGTTCGATCGCGTTTGCTGACCAAGGGACATGCGGGCATGCCACTTCCGATGACTTTCAACCGCATGTGCTGTCCAAGGGCAATGATGTCATGCCACGCCCGACGTAGTCCGATCGTGTGTGCTGTCCAAGGTCTATGATGGCATGCAACGTTCGACATCCTCCGATCGTGTACTTCCCAAGGGCTACATGGGCATGCGACACCCGACGTAATCCGACAGTATGTTTTGTCCAAGGGCAATGATATTATGCAACGCTAGACGTCAACGTACAGTGTATGTTGTCAAAGTGCGATGATGGCATGCCACGCCCAACATTGTTCGACCGTGTGTGCTATTCAAGGAAAATGATAGCATGCCACGCCCGACGTCATCCGATCATGTGTTCATTCCAAAGGCGACGATAGCATGACACGCCCGATGTCTTCCGATAAAATATGTTTCTAAGGGCGATTATTCCATGCCACGCACGACATCGTCCGATCACGTGTGCTTCCCAAGGTCCATGATGGCATTCCATGCTCGACGTAGTTCGATCGTGTGTTATGTCCATATGCGATGATGGCATGCCACGCCTGAAAAATTCTGATTGTGTATGCTCTCCATGAGCAATGATAACATGCCACGCTCGACGTCATCTGATCGTGTATACTTTCCAAGGGCGATGAAGGCATGCCAAGCCAAATGTCATCTGACCGTGTGTGCTGCCCAAGGGCGATGATGGCATGCCACGTCCAACGTCGTCCTATCGTGAACACTTTCCAAGGGCGATGATGGCATGCCACCCCAAACGTCATCTGACCGTCTGTGCTGCCCTAGGGCGATGATGGCATGCCACCCCAAACGTCATCTGACCGTCTGTGCTGCCCTAGGGCGATGATGGCATGCCACCCCAAACGTCATCTGACCGTCTGTGCTGCCCTAGGGCGATGATGGCATGCCACCCCAAACGTCATCTGACCGTCTGTGCTGCCCTAGGGCGATGATGGCATGCCACCCCAAACGTCATCTGACCGTCTGTGCTGCCCTAGGGCGATGATGGCATGCCACCCCAAACGTCATCTGACCGTCTGTGCTGCCCTAGGGCGATGATGGCATGCCACCCCAAACGTCATCTGACCGTCTGTGCTGCCCTAGGGCGATGATGGCATGCCACCCCAAACGTCATCTGACCGTCTGTGCTGCCCTAGGGCGATGATGGCATGCCACCCCAAACGTCATCTGACCGTCTGTGCTGCCCTAGGGCGATGATGGCATGCCACCCCAAACGTCATCTGACCGTCTGTGCTGCCCTAGGGCGATGATGGCATGCCACCCCAAACGTCATCTGACCGTCTGTGCTGCCCTAGGGCGATGATGGCATGCCACCCCAAACGTCATCTGACCGTCTGTGCTGCCCTAGGGCGATGATGGCATGCCACCCCAAACGTCATCTGACCGTCTGTGCTGCCCTAGGGCGATGATGGCATGCCACCCCAAACGTCATCTGACCGTCTGTGCTGCCCTAGGGCGATGATGGCATGCCACCCCAAACGTCATCTGACCGTCTGTGCTGCCCTAGGGCGATGATGGCATGCCACCCCAAACGTCATCTGACCGTCTGTGCTGCCCTAGGGCGATGATGGCATGCCACCCCAAACGTCATCTGACCGTCTGTGCTGCCCTAGGGCGATGATGGCATGCCACCCCAAACGTCATCTGACCGTCTGTGCTGCCCTAGGGCGATGATGGCATGCCACCCCAAACGTCATCTGACCGTCTGTGCTGCCCTAGGGCGATGATGGCATGCCACCCCAAACGTCATCTGACCGTCTGTGCTGCCCTAGGGCGATGATGGCATGCCACCCCAAACGTCATCTGACCGTCTGTGCTGCCCTAGGGCGATGATGGCATGCCACCCCAAACGTCATCTGACCGTCTGTGCTGCCCTAGGGCGATGATGGCATGCCACCCCAAACGTCATCTGACCGTCTGTGCTGCCCTAGGGCGATGATGGCATGCCACCCCAAACGTCATCTGACCGTCTGTGCTGCCCTAGGGCGATGATGGCATGCCACCCCAAACGTCATCTGACCGTCTGTGCTGCCCTAGGGCGATGATGGCATGCCACCCCAAACGTCATCTGACCGTCTGTGCTGCCCTAGGGCGATGATGGCATGCCACCCCAAACGTCATCTGACCGTCTGTGCTGCCCTAGGGCGATGATGGCATGCCACCCCAAACGTCATCTGACCGTCTGTGCTGCCCTAGGGCGATGATGGCATGCCACCCCAAACGTCATCTGACCGTCTGTGCTGCCCTAGGGCGATGATGGCATGCCACCCCAAACGTCATCTGACCGTCTGTGCTGCCCTAGGGCGATGATGGCATGCCACCCCAAACGTCATCTGACCGTCTGTGCTGCCCTAGGGCGATGATGGCATGCCACCCCAAACGTCATCTGACCGTCTGTGCTGCCCTAGGGCGATGATGGCATGCCACCCCAAACGTCATCTGACCGTCTGTGCTGCCCTAGGGCGATGATGGCATGCCACCCCAAACGTCATCTGACCGTCTGTGCTGCCCTAGGGCGATGATGGCATGCCACCCCAAACGTCATCTGACCGTCTGTGCTGCCCTAGGGCGATGATGGCATGCCACCCCAAACGTCATCTGACCGTGTGTGCTGCCCAAGGGCGATGATGGCATGCCACGTCCAACGTCGTCCTATCGTGAACACTTTCCAAGGGCGATGATGGCATGCCACACCAAACGTCATCTGACCGTGTGTGCTGCCCTAGGGCGATGATGGCATGCAATGCCTGACGTAGTCCGACCGTGTATGTTGTCCAAGGGCGAAGATGGAATGCCTCGCCCGAAGTCGTTCGACTGTGTATGCTATCCATGAGCGATGATGGCATGCCATTCCCGGCGTCATCCGATCGTGTGTTTTTCCCAAGGGTGATGATGGCATGTCACAATCGACGTCGTCCGACCGTGTGTGCTGCACAAAGGAGATAATGTCATGCCACGCCGGACGTCATCCGATCGTATGTGCTGCCCAAGGGCCATGCTGGCATGCCACGCCCTACGTAGTCCGATCGTGTGTGTTGGCCAAGGGAGATGATAACATGCCATACCCGATGTCGTTCGATCGTGTATGCTTTCGAAGGGCGATGATATCATGCCACACCCGCCATTGTCCGACCGTGTATGCTGCCCAAAGGCTATGATGACATGCCATTTCTGACGTAGTCCAATCGTGTGTGTTGCCCTAGAACGATGATGGCATTTCACGCTCGTTGTTGTCGACTGTGTGCTTCCCGAGGACCATACTGGCATGCCACGCCTAACGTCATCTGACCATGTTTGCTGTCCAAGGGAGATAATGGCATGCCACTTTCGATGTCGTTCATCAGTATCTTTTGTCCAAAGGCGATGATGGCATGCCACGCCTGACGTTGTCCGACCGTTTGTGCTGTCCAAGAGAAATATGGCATGCCAAGCCCGACGTAGTAAGACAGTGTGTGCCGCCCAAGGGCAATGATGACATCAAATGCCCGACGTCATGTTAAATTGTGTGCTGCACAAGGGCGATGATAATATGCTACGCTCGACGTCATCCATCTGTGTGTGCAGTCAATTGTATATGACGGCATGCTACATCGACCTCGTCTAACCGTGTGAGCTTTCAAAAGGCCATACGGGCATGCCAGGCATGACGTAGTCCAACCGTGTAAGCTGCCCAAGAGTGATGATAACATGTCATGCCTCACGTCATTCGTCTGTGTGTGTAGTCCAAGGAAGTGTAAGGCATGAAACGCTCGACGTCGTCCGATCGTGTGTGTTGACGAAGGGCGATAATGGCATGCCACGCCTGACGTCATTTGATCGTGTGTGCTAACAAAGGACATGCATGCATGCCACTACCGATGTCTTCTAACCGCATGTGCAGTCCAAGGGCGATGATGGCATGCCACGCACGACCTAGTCCGATCATGTGTGCTCTCCAAGTGCGATGATGGCATGCCACACACGAACTAGTCCGATCGTGTGTGCTGTCCAAGGGCGATGATGGAATGCCACGCTCGACGTCGTCCAACCATGTGCCGCCCAAGGGCCATGCGAGCATGCCATAAACGACGTAGTCCTACAGTATGTTTTGTCCAAGGGAAATGATTATATGCCACGTCGACGTTGTCGAACCGTGTATGTTTTCAAAGTGCGATTATGGCATAGCACACCCAACGCCGTCTGATAGTGTGTGCTATCCAAGGAAAATGATGGCATGCCACTCCCGACATCATCCGACCCTGTGTATGCTATGGAAGGGCGATGATGGCATGCCACACCCGACAACGTCCGACCGTGAGTTCATTCCAATGGCGATGATGGCATGCCACGCCCGATGTCGTCCGACAGAGTATCCTGTCAAAGGGCGATGATTGCATGCCACACATGATATCGTCTGACCTTGTGTGCTGCCCAAGAGCTATAATGGGATGATATGCCCGACGTAGTCCTAATGTGTGATATCCAAGAGTGATGATGGCATGCCAAGCCCGACGTCATCTAATTGTGTATGCTCTCCAAGTGCGATGATAAAATTCCACGCCTGACGTTGTCCGATCGTGTATACTTTCAAAGGGCGATGATGGCATGCCACGCCAAACGTCATCTGACCGTGTGCGCTGCTCAAGGGCGATGATGGCATGCCACGCCCAACGTCGTCCTATCGTGTATACTTTCCAAGGGCGATGATGGCATGCCACGCCAGACGTCGTCTGACCTGTGTGCTGCCCTACGGCGATGATGGCATGCAACGCCTAACGTAGTCTGACCATGTATGCTGTCCAAGGGCGAAGATGGCATGCCACGCCCGACATCGTCTGATCGTGTATGCTCTCTAAGGGCGATGATAACATGCCACGCCTAACGTCGTCCAACCGTGTGTGTTGTCCAAGGGCGATGATGGCATGACACGTCCGATGTTGTTCATAAGTGTGTGTTGTCAAAGGGCGATGATGGCATGACACGCCTGACATAGTCCATTCATGTGTGCTGCCCAAGTGCAATGATGGCATTCCAAGACCGATGTAGTCAGATCCGTGTGTGTTTCTCAAAGGAAATAATGGCATCTAATGACCGATTGCGTGTGACAGTGGGTGCTGCACAAGGGCGATGATAATATGCCACGCTCGACGTCATTCGTCTTTTTGTATAGTCCAATGGATATGATGGCATGCCACATCAACGTCGTCTTACCGTTTGTGCTCTCAAATGGCAATACTGGCATGCCACGCTCGACGTAGTATGACCGTGTGTGATGGGCAAAAGTGATGATAACATGTCACTCCCGACGTCGTTCGTCTGTGTGTGTAGTCCAAGTTCTTGTATGGAATGCAATGCTCGACGTCTTCTGACCGTGTGCTGTCCAAGAGTGATGATGGCATGCCACGTCCGACGTTGTTCGATCGTGTCTGCTGACCAAGGGACATGCGGGCATGCCACTGCGGATGTCTTTCAACCGCATGTGCTGTCCAAGGGAAATGATGTCATGCCACGCACGAGTAGTCCGATCGTGTGTGCTGCCCAAGGGCTATAATGGCGTGCGACGTTCGACATTGTCCGACCGTGTACTTCCAAAGGGCTACGTGGGCATGCCACACCTGACGTAATCCGTCAGTATGTTTTGTAAAAGGGAAATGATAATATGCCACGCCAGACGTCAACATACCGTGTATGTTGTCCAAGTGCGATTATGGCATGCCACGCCCAACATTGTTCGACCATGTGTGCTATCCAAGGAAAATGATAGCATGCCACGCCCGACGTCATCCGATCGTGTGTTCATTCCAAAGGCGATGATAGCATGACACGTCCGATGTCTTCCGATAATATATGTTTCTAAGGGCGATGATTCCATGCAACGCACGACATTGTCCGATCACGTGTGCTTCCCAAGGGCCATGATGGCATTCCATGCTCGACGTAGTTCAATCGTGTGTTATGTCCATAAGTTATGATGGCATGCCACGCCCGACATAATCTGATCGTGTATGCTCTTCAAGAACAATGATAACGTGCCACGCCCGACGTCGTCTGACCACTTGTGCAACCCAAGCGTGATGATGGCATGACACGCTCGACATCGTGCGACCTTGAGTGTTGCCCAAGATAAGCGCGGGCATGTCACTCGTGTTTTCTGTCCAAGCTTGATGATGGACTGCCACGCCCGACGTCGTCCGATCGTATTTGTTTGCCAAGGGCTATGATGGCATGCCACGCCCGACGTAGTCCGACCGTATATGCTGTCCAAGGGTGATGATGGCATGATAGGCCCGACGTCGTCCCACAAAATGTGTTATCCAAGGGCGAACATGTCATGTCACGCAAAACGCATTCGACCACGTGTGCTGCCCAATGGCGATGAAGGCATGCCACGCCTGACGTCATCCGATTGTTTGTGTTACCCAAGGTCCATGTGGGCATTCCATGCCCTACTTCGTCCGATCCTGTGTGCTGTCCAAGGGAGATGATAACAAGCCACGCCCGATGTCGTCCGATTGTGTATGCTTTTCAAGGCTAATGATGACACACCTTTTGTGTTGTCGTCCGACCGCGTGTGCATTGCAAGGGCGATGATGGGATTGTCATGCCCAATGTCGTCCGACTGTGTGTGCTGCCGAAGGGTAATAATGGCATACCACGCTAGATGTAGTCAGATCGTGTGTGCTGTCCAAGGGCGATGATGGCACGCCACGCCTGACGTCGTCCAACCGGGTGTGCAAAACTAGGGGAAATGAAAAATCGAACGGGAAAAAAAGCTTTTTATCATAAATTTGTTGTCTAACATTAAAATTAACATTCTCAAATGTATTACCAAGATATTCAAAACTCAAAAATGCATTTTCTTTTATCAGATTCGTAGCAATAAAGAATTACAATTTTCTTCAAAATATGGGGAACTTCAAAATTTAATGGGTTAAACGACGTTTTTAAAAAAATCACCGATGAAGGCATGCCACACACGACGGTCTCTGACTGTGTGTGCTATCCACGGGCGAAATGGTATGCCACGCCCAATGTATTCCAACCGTGTGTGCTTCCGAAGGGCAATGATGGCATCGAATTCCTGATGTTGTCTGACAGTGTGTGCTGCACAAGGGCGACAATGGCATGTCATGTCCGACGTCGTCTGTCTTTGTGTGCAGTCAAAAGATGATGATGGCATGCCAAGTCAACGTTGTCCGACTGTTTGTTCTGTTAAAAGGGGAAGATGGAATACCATGCCCGACGTCATTCTACTAGTGTGTTGCCTAAGGGCAATAAGGGCATGCCACGCCCGATGTCGTCCGACCGTGCATGCTCTCCAAGGGAGATGATGGCATGCCACGCCTTACATCGTCTGACCGTGTATATTGTCCAAGGGAAATTATGGCATGCCATACCCGACATCGTTCGTCCGTGTCTGTTACCCTAGGGAAATAATGGCATCTAACGCCTGACGTCATCTGACAAAGAGTGTTGCACAAGGGCGATGATGGCATGCCACGCCCGACATCATCTGTCTATGTGTGCAGTCCAATGGCGATGATGGCATGCAACATAGACGTCGTCCGACCCTGTGTGATGTCCAAAGGCTGTACAGTCATGCCATGCCAAATGTTGTCCAATTGTGTGTGCTACCGAAGAGCGATGATAACATGCCATGCTCGACGTCGTTTGTCCATGTGTGTAGTCAAAGGGCGTATATGGAATGCAACACCCAATATCGTCCGACTGTGCGTGCTATCCAAGGGCGATGATGGCATGGCACGCCCAACGTGGTCCGATTGTGTGTGTTCCCTAATGGACATGACGGAAGGCCATAATTGATGTCTTCCAACCGCATGTGCGGTCCAAGGGCAATGATGGCATGCAACGCCCGACGTAGTCCAATCGTGTGTGCTGTCCAAGGGCAATGATTGCATGGCACACTCAACGTCGTTCGACTGTGTGTTTCCCAAGTGCCATGCAGGCATGCCACACCCAACGTAATACGATGGTATTTTTTTTCCAGTGGTAATTATGACATGCAACGCCCGATGTAAGCCGACCATGTATGCTTTCCAAGGGCAAAAATAGCATTCCAGGTCCGACATCATCCGCTCGTGTATGGTGTCCAAGGGCGATGATAGCATGCCACACCCGACATCGTCCGACATTGTGTGGTGCCTAAGGGCGATGATGACATGTAACGCCAGACTTCATCAGACCGTGTATGCTGCAAAAGAGTGATGATGGCATGCCACGTCCAATGTCGTTCGTCAGTGTGTGTTGTCCAAAGGCGCTAATGGCATGCCACGCCCGACGTCATCCGACTGTGTGTGCTGCCCAAGGTCCATGCGGGCATGCCACGCCGGACGTCAACCAATCGTATGTGTTATCCAAGGGGGATGATAACATGCCACGCCCGACGTCAACCCATCATGTATGCTTTCCCAGAGAGATGATGGCATGCCACGCCCGACATTATCCGACCGTGCTACCTAAGGGCGGTGATGACATGCTGCGCCAACCTAGTCCAATCGTGTGTGCTGTCCAAGGGCGATGATGGCATGAGACGCTCATCGTCGTTGGACCGTCTGTGCTGGCGAAGGACCATGCTGGCATGCCACGCCTAATGTCGTACTGCTGTGTGCTATCCATGGGCTAAATGGTGTGCCACGCCGGATATAGTCCAACCGTGTGTGCTTCCAAAGGGCAATGATGGCATCCAATTCCCAATGTCATCTGAAAGTGTGTGCTGCACAAGGGCGATAATGGCATGTCATGCCCCACGTCGTCTGTCTTTGTGTGCAGTCCAAACATGATGATGGCATGCCAAGTCAACGTCGTCCGACTATGTGTTCTGTCAAAATTGGAAGATGGAATGCCATGCCCGACGTCGTTTGACTGTTGTGTTTACCAAGGGCAATGCGGGCGCGCCACGCCCGATTTCGTCCTACTGTGCATTCTCTCCAAGGGCGATGATGGCATGCCACGCCCGACATCGTCTAACCGTGTATATTGTCAATGGGAAATGATGGCATGCCATACCCGACATCGTCCGTCAGTGTCTGTTACCCTAGGGCAATGATGATGTCTAACTCCTGACGTCATCCGATCGTGTGTTCATTCCAAAGGCGATGATAGCATGCAATGCCCGACGTCGTCTGATCGTGTATGCTCTCTAAGGGCGATGATAACATGCCACGCCTAACGTCGTCCAACCGTGTGTGCTGTCCAAGGGAGATTATTGCATGACACATCTGATGTCGTTCATCAGTGTGTGTTGTCAAAGGGCGATGATCACATGACACGCCTGACATAGTCCATTCATATGTGCTGCCCAAGTGCAATGATGGCATGCCAAGACCGATGTAGTCAGACTGTGTGTGCTGCCCAAGGGAAATGATGGAATGTAATGACCGATTGCGTGTGACAGTGGGTGCTGCACAAGGGCGATGATAATATGCCACGCCTAACGTCGTCCAACCGTGCGTGCTGTCCAAGGGAGATTATTGCATGACACATCTGATGTCGTTCATCAGTGTGTGTTGTCAAAGGGCGATGATCACATGACACGCCTGACATAGTCCATTCATATGTGCTGCCCAAGTGCAATGATGGCATGCCAAGACCGATGTAGTCCGACTGTGTCTGCTGCCCAAGGGAAATGATGGAATGTAATGACCGATTGCGTGTGACAGTGGGTGCTGCACAAGGGCGATGATAATATGCCACGCCTAACGTCGTCCAACCGTGCGTGCTGTCCAAGGGAGATTATTGCATGACACATCTGATGTCGTTCATCAGTGTGTGTTGTCAAAGGGCGATGATCACATGACACGCCTGACATAGTCCATTCATATGTGCTGCCCAAGTGCAATGATGGCATGCCAAGACCGATGTAGTCCGACTGTGTCTGCTGCCCAAGGGAAATGATGGAATGTAATGACCGATTGCGTGTGACAGTGGGTGCTGCACAAGGGCGATGATAATATGCCACGCCTAACGTCGTCCAACCGTGCGTGCTGTCCAAGGGAGATTATTGCATGACACATCTGATGTCGTTCATCAGTGTGTGTTGTCAAAGGGCGATGATCACATGACACGCCTGACATAGTCCATTCATATGTGCTGCCCAAGTGCAATGATGGCATGCCAAGACCGATGTAGTCCGACTGTGTCTGCTGCCCAAGGGAAATGATGGAATGTAATGACCGATTGCGTGTGACAGTGGGTGCTGCACAAGGGCGATGATAATATGCCACGCCTAACGTCGTCCAACCGTGCGTGCTGTCCAAGGGAGATTATTGCATGACACATCTGATGTCGTTCATCAGTGTGTGTTGTCAAAGGGCGATGATCACATGACACGCCTGACATAGTCCATTCATATGTGCTGCCCAAGTGCAATGATGGCATGCCAAGACCGATGTAGTCCGACTGTGTCTGCTGCCCAAGGGAAATGATGGAATGTAATGACCGATTGCGTGTGACAGTGGGTGCTGCACAAGGGCGATGATAATATGCCACGCCTAACGTCGTCCAACCGTGCGTGCTGTCCAAGGGAGATTATTGCATGACACATCTGATGTCGTTCATCAGTGTGTGTTGTCAAAGGGCGATGATCACATGACACGCCTGACATAGTCCATTCATATGTGCTGCCCAAGTGCAATGATGGCATGCCAAGACCGATGTAGTCCGACTGTGTCTGCTGCCCAAGGGAAATGATGGAATGTAATGACCGATTGCGTGTGACAGTGGGTGCTGCACAAGGGCGATGATAATATGCCACGCCTAACGTCGTCCAACCGTGCGTGCTGTCCAAGGGAGATTATTGCATGACACATCTGATGTCGTTCATCAGTGTGTGTTGTCAAAGGGCGATGATCACATGACACGCCTGACATAGTCCATTCATATGTGCTGCCCAAGTGCAATGATGGCATGCCAAGACCGATGTAGTCCGACTGTGTCTGCTGCCCAAGGGAAATGATGGAATGTAATGACCGATTGCGTGTGACAGTGGGTGCTGCACAAGGGCGATGATAATATGCCACGCCTAACGTCGTCCAACCGTGCGTGCTGTCCAAGGGAGATTATTGCATGACACATCTGATGTCGTTCATCAGTGTGTGTTGTCAAAGGGCGATGATCACATGACACGCCTGACATAGTCCATTCATATGTGCTGCCCAAGTGCAATGATGGCATGCCAAGACCGATGTAGTCAGACTGTGTGTGCTGCCCAAGGGAAATGATGGAATGTAATGACCGATTGCGTGTGACAGTGGGTGCTGCACAAGGGCGATGATAATATGCCACGCTCGACATCATTCGTCTTTTTGTATAGTCCAATGGAGATGATGGCATGCCACATCAACGTCTTCTGACCGTGTGTGCTTTCAAATGGCCATACGGGCATGCCACGCTCAACGTAGTATGACTGTGTGTGATGCGCAAGAGTGATGATAACATGTAATGCCCGACGTTGTTTGTCTGTGTCTGTAGTCCATGGGCGTGTATGAAATGCAACGCTCGACATCGTCTGACCGTGCTGTCCAAGGGCGATGAGTGCATGCCACGTCCAACGTCGTGCGATCGCGTGTGCTGACAAACGGACATGCGGGCATGCCACTGCCGAAGTCCTTCAACCACATGTGTTGTCCAAGGGCAATGATGACATGCCACGAACGACGTAGTCCGATCGTGTGTGCTGTCCAAGGGCTATGATGGCATGCAACGTTCTACGTCGTCCGACCGTGTACTTCCCAAGGGCTATGTGGGCATGCCAGACCCGACGTAATCCGACAGTATGTTTTGTCCAAGGGCAATGATAATATGCCACGCCTGACACCAACATACCGTGTATGTTGTCTTAGTGCGATGATGGCATGCCACGCCCAACATTGTTTGACTGTGTGTGCTATCCAAGGAAAATGATAGCTTGCCACGCCCGACGTCATCCGATCGTGTGTTCATTCCAAAGGCGATGATAGCATGCCACGCCTGATGTCATCCTATAATATATGTTTCCAAGGGCGATGATTCCATGCCATGCACGACATCGTCCGAGCGCGTGTGCTGCCCAAGGGCCATGATGGCATTCCATGCTCGACGTAGTCCGATCATGTGTTATGTCCATAAGCGATGATGGCATGCCACGCCCGACGTCATCTAATCGTGTATGCTCTCCAAGAGCAATGATAACATGCCACGCCTGACGTCGTCCGATCGTGTATACTTTCCAAGGGCGATGATGGCATGCCACGCCAAACGTCATCTGACCGTGTGTGCTGCCCTAGGGCGATGATGGCATGCCACGCCAAACGTCAGCTGACCGTGTGTGCTGCCCTAGGGCGATGATGGCATGCCACGCCAAACGTCAGCTGACCGTGTGTGCTGCCCTAGGGCGATGATGGCATGCCACGCCAAACGTCAGCTGACCGTGTGTGCTGCCCTAGGGCGATGATGGCATGCCACGCCAAACGTCAGCTGACCGTGTGTGCTGCCCTAGGGCGATGATGGCATGCCACGCCAAACGTCAGCTGACCGTGTGTGCTGCCCTAGGGCGATGATGGCATGCCACGCCAAACGTCAGCTGACCGTGTGTGCTGCCCTAGGGCGATGATGGCATGCCACGCCAAACGTCAGCTGACCGTGTGTGCTGCCCTAGGGCGATGATGGCATGCCACGCCAAACGTCAGCTGACCGTGTGTGCTGCCCTAGGGCGATGATGGCATGCCACGCCAAACGTCAGCTGACCGTGTGTGCTGCCCTAGGGCGATGATGGCATGCCACGCCAAACGTCAGCTGACCGTGTGTGCTGCCCTAGGGCGATGATGGCATGCCACGCCAAACGTCAGCTGACCGTGTGTGCTGCCCTAGGGCGATGATGGCATGCCACGCCAAACGTCAGCTGACCGTGTGTGCTGCCCTAGGGCGATGATGGCATGCCACGCCAAACGTCAGCTGACCGTGTGTGCTGCCCTAGGGCGATGATGGCATGCCACGCCAAACGTCAGCTGACCGTGTGTGCTGCCCTAGGGCGATGATGGCATGCCACGCCAAACGTCAGCTGACCGTGTGTGCTGCCCTAGGGCGATGATGGCATGCCACGCCAAACGTCAGCTGACCGTGTGTGCTGCCCTAGGGCGATGATGGCATGCCACGCCAAACGTCAGCTGACCGTGTGTGCTGCCCTAGGGCGATGATGGCATGCCACGCCAAACGTCAGCTGACCGTGTGTGCTGCCCTAGGGCGATGATGGCATGCCACGCCAAACGTCAGCTGACCGTGTGTGCTGCCCTAGGGCGATGATGGCATGCCACGCCAAACGTCAGCTGACCGTGTGTGCTGCCCTAGGGCGATGATGGCATGCCACGCCAAACGTCAGCTGACCGTGTGTGCTGCCCTAGGGCGATGATGGCATGCCACGCCAAACGTCAGCTGACCGTGTGTGCTGCCCTAGGGCGATGATGGCATGCCACGCCAAACGTCAGCTGACCGTGTGTGCTGCCCTAGGGCGATGATGGCATGCCACGCCAAACGTCAGCTGACCGTGTGTGCTGCCCTAGGGCGATGATGGCATGCCACGCCAAACGTCAGCTGACCGTGTGTGCTGCCCTAGGGCGATGATGGCATGCCACGCCAAACGTCAGCTGACCGTGTGTGCTGCCCTAGGGCGATGATGGCATGCCACGCCAAACGTCAGCTGACCGTGTGTGCTGCCCTAGGGCGATGATGGCATGCCACGCCAAACGTCAGCTGACCGTGTGTGCTGCCCTAGGGCGATGATGGCATGCCACGCCAAACGTCAGCTGACCGTGTGTGCTGCCCTAGGGCGATGATGGCATGCCACGCCAAACGTCAGCTGACCGTGTGTGCTGCCCTAGGGCGATGATGGCATGCCACGCCAAACGTCAGCTGACCGTGTGTGCTGCCCTAGGGCGATGATGGCATGCCACGCCAAACGTCAGCTGACCGTGTGTGCTGCCCTAGGGCGATGATGGCATGCCACGCCAAACGTCAGCTGACCGTGTGTGCTGCCCTAGGGCGATGATGGCATGCCACGCCAAACGTCAGCTGACCGTGTGTGCTGCCCTAGGGCGATGATGGCATGCCACGCCAAACGTCAGCTGACCGTGTGTGCTGCCCTAGGGCGATGATGGCATGCCACGCCAAACGTCAGCTGACCGTGTGTGCTGCCCTAGGGCGATGATGGCATGCCACGCCAAACGTCAGCTGACCGTGTGTGCTGCCCTAGGGCGATGATGGCATGCCACGCCAAACGTCAGCTGACCGTGTGTGCTGCCCTAGGGCGATGTTGGCATGCCACGTCCAACGTCGTCCTATCGTGTATACTTTCCAAGGGCGATGATGGCATGCCACACCAAACGTCATATGACCATGTGCGCTGCCCAAGGGCGATGATGGCATGCCACGCCCAATGTCGTCCTATCGTGTATACTTTCCAAGGGCGATGATGGCATGCCACTCCAGACGTCGTCTCATCGTGTGTGCTGCCCTAGGGCGACGATGGCATGCAACGCCTAACGTAGTCCGACTGTGTATGCTGTCCAAGGGCAAAGATGGCATGCAACGCCTGACGTCGTCTGATCGTGTATGCTCTCTAAGGGCGATGATAACATGCCACACCTAACGTCATCCAACTGTGTGTGCTGTCCAAGGGCGATGATGGCATGACATGTACGATGTCGTTCATCAGTGTGTGTTGTCAAAGGGCGATGATGGCATGACACGCCTGACATAGTCCATTCATGTGTGCTGCGCAAGTGCAATGATGGCATGCCAAGACCGATGTTGTCAGACCGTGTGTGCTTCCCAAGGGAAATGATGGCATCTAATGACCGATTGCGTGTGACAGTTGGTGCTGCATAATGGCGATAAAAATATGCCACGCTCGACGTCATTCGTCTTTTTGTGTAGTCCAATGGAGATGATGGCATGCCGCATCAACGTCGTCTGGCCTTGTGTGCTTTCAAATGTCCATACGGGCATGCCACGCTCGAGGTAGTATGACCGTGTGTGCCGCCCAAGGGCAATGATGGCATCAAATGCCCGACGTGAAGTGAAATTGTATGCTGCACAAGGGCGATGATAGCATGCCACGCCCGATGTTGTCCCATAATATATGTTTCTAAAGGGGATGATTCCATGCCACGAACGACATCGTGCAATCACGTGTGCTTCCCAATGGTCATGATGGCATTCCATGATCTACTAGTTCGATCGTGTGTTATGTCCATAAACGATGATGGCATGCCACGCCCGACATAATCTGATCGTGTATGCTCTCCAAGAGCAATGATAACATGCCACGCCCGACGTCATCCGATCGTGTATACTTTCCAAGGGCGATGATGGCATGCCACGCCAAATGTCATCTGACCGTGTGTGCTGCCCAAGGGCGATGATGGCATGCCACGTCCAACGTCGTCCTATCCTGTATACTTTCCAAGGGCGATGATGGCATGCCACACCAAACGTCATCTGACTGTGTATGCTGCCCAAGGGCGATGATGGCATGCCACGTTCGAAGTCGTTCATCCGTGTATGTTTTCCAAAAGGGATGATGTCATTCCACTGCAGACGTAGTCCGACCATCTGTGTTGTCCAAGGGCGATGATGGCATGCCACGCCCGACGTCGTTCGACCGTGTGTGCAGTCCAAAGGCTATGATGGAATGCCAGGCCCGACGTAGTCCGACTGTGTATTCTCTCTAGGGGCGAATATGGCATGCCACGCCCGACGTCGTCCGACCATGTATGCTGTCCAAGGGCAATAATGGCATGCCACGCCCGACGTTATCTGAACGTGTTTGTTACCCAAGGGCGATGATGACATGTCACTCCTAACGTCGTCTTTGTGTGTCGCACAAGGGCAATAATGGCATGCCACGCCCAATGTCATCTGACTGTGTGTGTTGGCCAAGGGCCATGCGGGCATGCTATGCCCTACGTGGTCCGACTGTGTGTGTTGTCCAAGGGCAATGATAACATTCCACTCCCGACGTCGTCCGACCCTTTGTATGTTGTCGAAGGGCGATGATGGCATGCCACACTGATGTCGTCCAACCGTATGTGCATTCCAATGGTGATGATGGCATGCCAGACTCTACTTCGGGCATCCGTCTGTGTTATCCAACGGGATGATGACATGCCACGCCTGATGTTGTACGAACGTCTGTTCTGCCCAAGGGTAATGATAGCATGCCACTCCAGACGTAGTCCGATTGTGTGTGCTGCCCAAGGGAACGAAGGCATGTAACATCTGACGTCGTCCGACCGTGTGTTTTTCCAAAGGGTGATAATGGCATGGCACGCTTAATGTCGTCCGACCATATGTGAAGTCCAAGGGTGATGATGGCATGCCACGCCAGATGTTGTTCGTCATTGTGTGTTTTCCATAGGCGATGATGGCATGCAAAGCCCGACGTCATCCGACTGTGACTGCTGCCCAAGTTCGATGAGGGTATGTAACGCCTGATGTCATCTGACTTTGTGTCCTGCCCAAGGTCCACGTGGGCATGCTACTCTCGATGTCATCCAACTTATTGTGCAGTCCAACGGCATTGCCGGCATGCCCACTTGAGGTTATTCGTCCGTGTGTTCTGACAAAGGGCGACGATAATATGACACGCCCGACGTTGTACGACCATCTGTGCTGTCCAAGGGCAATGATGGCATGCAATGCCCGACGTACTCCGACCGTGTGTGCTGCCAAAGGACAATGATAGCATGTAACGCCCGACGTCGTTCGACCGTGTTTGCTGCCCAAGGGAGATGAAGGCATGGCACGCCCGCGTCATCAAACTGTCTATGCTTTCCAAGGTAGATGATGACATGCCACGCCCGACATCGTCTAACCATGTAAATGCTATCAAACGGTGATGATGGCATGCCACGCCCAACATCGTTTTACCATGAGTTCATTCCAAAGGCGATTATGGCATACCACGCCCGACATTGTCCAACCGTGTATGCTGTCTAAGGACGATGATGGCATGCCATGCACGATGTCGTCCAACCGTGTATGATATCCAAGGGAGATGATGGCATGCCACGCCCGACATCGTCTAACTTTGTATGCTGCTCAAGGGCGATGACTGCATGTCACACCCGATGTCGTCTGACCATGTGTGCTGCACAAGGGCGATAATGGCATGCCAAGCCCGACGTCGTATGACAGTGTGTTCTTCTCAATGGACATGCGAGCATGCCACACCCTATGTGGTCCTATTGTGTGTGTTGTCCAAGGGCGATGATAACATTTCACGCCCGACGTCATCCGATCGTGTATGCTTTCCAAGGGCAATGACGGCATGCCACGCCCTACATTGTCCAATCATGCTGCCCAAGGGTTATGATGGCATGTCATGCCCGACGTAGTCCGATCGTGTGTGATGTCACAGGGCAATGATATCATGTCACACTCGTCTTTGTTTGACCGTGTGTGCTGCCCAAGGACCTTATTGGCATGCCACGCCTAACGTTATCAGACAATGTGTGTTGTACAACGGTTATGATGGCATGCCAAGTCCGATGTTGTTAATCAGTGTGTGTTGTCCAAAGGTGATGATGGCCTGCCACGCCCAACGTCGTCCGACCGTGTGTGCTGTCCTAGGGCGAGATGGCATGCAACGCTCGATGTAGTCCAATCATGAGTGCTTCCTAAGGGCAAGGATGGTATCTAACGCCCGACGTCGTCTGACAGTGTGTGCAGCACAAGAGTGATAATGACATGCCACACCCAACGTCGTTTCTCCTTGTTTGCAGTCCAAAGGGGATGATGGCATGCCACATCAACATTGTTTGACCGTGTGTGCTATCCAAAGGCGATGCATGCCATGGCCGATGTCGTCCGACTGGTGTGTTTCCCAAGAGCCATATGGGCATGCCACACCCAACATCATGCGACCGTGCATGTTGTCCAAGTACGATGATGGCATTCAACTTTCGACTTGTATATTGTCCAAGGGAAATGATGACATGCCATGCACAATTTCGTCCCTTCGAGTGTGCTTTCCAAGGGCAATGATGGCATGCCACGCCCGACGTCAACCATTTGTGTGTGCAGTCCAATGGCGATGATGGCATGCCACGCCCAACGTCGTCCGACCCTGTGTGATGTCCAAAGGTTGTACAGTCATGCCATGCCAGATATTGTCCAATTGTGTTTGCTACCAAAGAGCGATGATAACATTCCACGCTCGACGTCGTTTGTTCATGTGTGTAGTCCAAGGGCGTATATGGAATGCAACGCCCAATGTCGTCCGACTGTGCGTGCTATCCAAGGGCGATGATGGCATGCCACGCCCAACGTGGTCAGATTGTGTGTGTTCCCTAATGGACATGACGGAAGGCCACAATTGATGTCGTCCAACCGCATGTACGGTCCAAGGGCGATGATGGCGTGCAACGCCCGATGTAGTCCAATCGTGTGTGCTGTCCAAGGGCAATGATTGCATGGCACACTCAAAGTCGTTCGACTGTGTGCTGCCCAAGGGCCATGCAGGCATGCCACACCCGACGTACTACGATTGTATGTTTTTTCCAATGGTAATTATGACATGCCACGCCCGACGTAAGCCGACCATGTATGCTTTCCAAGGGCGAAGATAGCATTCCACGTCCGACATCATCCGATCGTGTATGGTGGCCAAGGGCGATAATGGCATGCCACACCCGACAACGTCTGATATTGTGTGGTGCCTCAGGGCGATGATGACATGTAACGCCGGACTTCGTCAGACAGTGTATTCTGCAAAAGGGTGATGATGGCATGCAACGCCCAATGTCGTTCGTCACTGTGTGTTGTCCAAAGGCGCTAATGGCATGCCACGCCGGACGCCATCCGATTGTGTGTGCTGCCCAATGTTCATGCGGGCATGCCACGCCGGACGTCAACCGATCGTATGTGTTATCCAAGGGAGATAATAACATGCCACGCCCAACGTCAACCCATCGTGTATGCTTTCCTAGGGAGATGATGGCATGCCACGCCCGACATTATTCGATCATGCTACCTAAGGGCGGTGATGATTTGCTACGCCAACCTAGTCCAATCGTGTGTGCTGTCCAAGGGAGATGATGGCATGAGACGCTCATCGTCGTTAGACCGTCTGTACTGGCGAAGGACCATGCTGGCATGCCACGCCTAATGTCGTCCGACTGTGTGCTATCCAAGGGCGAAATGGTGTGCCACGCCGGATATAGTCCAACCGTTTGTGCTTCCAAAGGGCAATGATCGAATCAATTCCCAATGTCGTCTGAAAGTGTGTGCTGCACAATGGCGATAATGGCATGTCATGCCCCACGTCGTCTGTCTTTGTGTTCAGTCCAAACATGATGATTGCATGCCAAGTCAACGTCGTTCGACTGTGTGTTCTTTCAAAAGGGGAAGATGGAATGCCATGCCCGACGTCGTTCGACTACTGTGTTGCCCAAGGGCAATGCGAGCGTGCCACGCCCTATTTCGTCCGACTGTTCATTCTCTCCAAGGGCGATGATGGCATGCCACGCCCGACATCGTCTAACCGTGTATATTGTCAAAGGCAAATGATGGCATGCCATACCATACATCGTCCGTCCGTGTCTGTTACCCTAGGGCAATGATGACATCTAACGCCTGACGTCGTCTTACCATGAGTGTTGCACAAGGGTGATGATGGCATGCCACGACTGACGTAATCCATTTGTGTGTCAAGTCCAATGGCGATGATGGCATGCAACGTCGACATTGTCCAACCCTGTGTGCCATCCAAAGGCTGTATAGTCATGCCATGCCAGATGTAGTCCAATTGTGTGTGCTGCCCAAGAGCGATGATAACATGCCACGCTCGACGTCGTTTGTCCATGTGTGTAATCAAAGTGCGTATATGGCATGCAACGCCCAATGTCGTCCGTCTGTGCGTGCTATCCAAGGGCGATGATGGCATGCCCTGCCCAACGTGGTCCGATTGTGTGTGCTCCCTAATGGACATGCTGAAAGGCCACACTTGATGATGTCCAACCGCATGTGCGGTCCAAGGGCGATGATTGCATGCCACGCCCGACGTAGTACGATCGTGTGTGCTGTCCAAGGGCAATGATTGCATGGCACACTCGACGTCGCTCGACTTTGTGCTGCCCAAGGGCCATGCGGGCATGACACACCCAATGTAATCCGATGGTATGTTCTTCCAAGGGCGATGATAATGTGCCACACCCGACGTCGTCCGATCGTGTATGTTATCCAAGTGCGATGATGGCATGTTACACCCAACGTCATTCAACCGTGTGTGTTGTCCAAGGGCGATGATTGCATGCAACGCCTAATGTATTCAGGCCGTGTATGCAATCCAAAGTCGAAAATGGCATGCCGTGCCCGACATCATCCGACCGTGTGTGTTGTCCAAGGTTGATGATGACATGCCACGCCCGACGTCGTCCGATCGTGTGTGTTTCCCAAGGGCGATGATGGCATGTCACACCCGTCGTCGTCCAACCGTGTGTGCATCACAAAGGTGATAATGGCATGCCAAGCCGGACGTGAACCGATTGTTCGTGTTGCCGAAGGGCCATGCAGGCATGCCACGCCCTATGTGGTCCGATCGTGTGTGTTGTCCAAGGGAGATGATAACAGCCACACTCGACATCATTCGATTGTGTATGGTTTCCAACGGCGATGATATAGTATGCCACTCCTGACGTTTTCCGACCGTGTGTGCTGCCCAAGGGTGATGATGACATGCCATGCCCCATGTAGTCCGATCGTGTGTGCTATCCAAGGGATATGATGGCATGCCACACTCGTTGTTGTGCCACCGTGTGTGCTGCCCGAGGACCATGCTATCATGCCACGCCTAACGTCATCCGACCGTGTAAGCTGCCCAAGGGCAATGAAGGCATGCCACGTCTGATGTCCATCGTCATTATCTATTCTCCAATGGCGATGATAGCATGCCATGCTAGACGACGTCCGACTGTATGTGCTGTCCAAGGGAAAGATGGCATTCCAAGCCCAATGTAGTAAGACCGTGTGTGCTGCCCAATGTCAATGATGGAATCTAACGCCTGACTTCGTTTGATAGTGTGTGCTGCACAAGGGCGATGACAATATGCCATGAACGATGTCATACGTCCGTGTGTGCAGTCCAATGGTGATGATGGCATGCCACGTCGACGTTGTTCGACCGTGTGTGCTTTTAAAAGGCCATACGGGCATGCCGCGCTCAACGTAGTCCGAAATTGTGTGCTTCCCAAGAGTGATGATAACATGCCACGCCCAACGTCATTCGTCCGTGGGTGTTGTCCAAGGGCGAGTATGACATGCAACACTTGACATCGTCCGATCGTGTGTGCTTTCCAAGGGCGATGATGGCATGCCATGCCTGACGTTGTCCGATCATGTGTGCTGTCCAAGGGATATGCAAGCATGCCACTCTCGATGTCTTCCGACCGCATGTGCAGCCCAAGGGAGATGATGGCTTGCTAAGCACGACGTAGTCTGATTGTGTGTGATGTCCAAGGGCGATGATAGCATGCCTCGCTTGACGTGGTCCGAGCGTGTGCTACCTAAGGGCCATGTAGGCATGACACACCCGACGTAGTCCGACAGTATGTTTTATCCAAGAACAATGATACTATGCCACACCCAACGTCGTCCGACCGTGTATTCATTCCAAAGGCGATGATAGCATGACAGCCCGATGTCATCTGATAGTATATGTTGTCCAAGGGAGATGATTGCATGCCACGCACGAAACCTTCCGACCATGTGTGCTGCCAAGAACCAAGATGGCATTCCGTGCCCGATGTAGTCCCATCGTGTGTGATCTTGAAGAGCGATGATGGAATGGCACGCCCGACGTCGTCTGATCGTGTATGCTCTCTAAGGGCGATGATAACATGCCACCCCTAACGTCGTCCAACCGTGTGTGCTGTCCAAGGGCGATGATGGCATGACACGTCCGATGTCGTTCAACGGTGTGTGTTGTCAAAGGGCGATGATGGCATGCCACGCCTGACATAGTCCATTCATGTGTGCTGCCTAAGTGCAATGATGGCATTATAAGACCAATGTAGTCAGATCGTGTGTGCTGCCCAAGGGAGATGATGGCATCTAATGACCGATTGCGTGTGACAGTGGTTGCTGCACCAGGGCGATGATAATATGCCACGCTCGACGTCGTCTGACCGTGTGTGCTTTCAAAAGGCCATACGGGCATGCCACACTAGACGTAGTAATACCGTGTATGCGGCACAAGAGTGATGATAACATGTCACGCCCGATGTCCTTCGTCTGTGTGTGTAGTCTAAGGGCGTGTATGGAATGCAACGCTCGACGTCATCTGACCGTGTGCATTCCAAGGGCGATGATGGCATGCCACGTTCTACGTCGTTCGATCGCGTGTGACGACCAAGGGACATGCGGGCATGCCACTGCCGATGTCTTTCACCCGCATGTGCTGTCCAAGGGCAATCATGTCATGCCACGCACGACGTAGTCTAATCGTGTGTGCTGTCCAAGGGAGATGATGGCATGCCACGTTCGACGTCGTCCGACCGCGTACTGCCCAAGGGCTATGAATGCATGCCACACCCGACGGAATTTGACAGTATGTTTTGTCCAAGGGAAATGATAATATGCCCTGCCTGACGTCAACAAACGTGTATGTTTTCCAAGTGTGATGATGCCATGTCACGCCCAACATCGTTCGACCGTGTGTGCTATCCAAGGAAAATGATAGCATGCCATGCCCGACGTCATCCGATCGTGTGTTCATTCCAAAGACCATGATAGCATGCCACGCCCGATGTTGTCCGATAATATATGTTTCTAAGGGCGATGATTCCATGCCACGCACGACATCGTCCTATCGCGTGTGCTGCCCAAGGGCCATGATGGCATTCCATGCTCGACATAGTCCGATCATGTGTTATGTCCATAAGCGATGATGGCATTCCACGCCCGACGTCATCTAATCGTGTATGCTCTCCAAAAGCAATGATAACATGCCACGCCCGACGTCGTCCGATCGTGTATACTTTCCAAGGGCGATGATGGAATGCCACGCCAAACGTCATCTGACCGTGTGTGCTGCCCAAGGGCGATGATGGCATGCCACGTCCAACGTCGTCCTATCATGTATACTTTCCAAGGGCGATGATGGCATGCCACACCAAACGTCATCTGACCGTGTGCGCTGCCCTAGGGCGATGATGGCATGCCATGCCCAACGTCGTCCTATCGTGTATACTTTCCAAGGGCGATGATGGCATGCCACGATAGACGTCGTCAGACCGTGTGTGCTGCCCTAGGGCGATTATGGCATGCAACGCCTAACGTAGTCCGACTGTGTATGCTGTCCAATGGCAGAGATGGCATGCAACGCCTTATGTCGTCTGATCGTGTATGCTCTCTAAGGGCGATGATAACATGCCACGCCTAACATCATCCAACTGTGTGTGCTGTCCAAGGGCGATAATCGCATGCCACGTCCGTGTCGTTCATCAATATCTTTTGTCCAAAGCCGATGATGGCATGCCACGCCTGAAGTTGTCCGACCGTTTGTGCTGTCCAAGGGCATTATGGCGTGCTTAGCCGGACGTAGTAAGACCGTGTGTGCCGCCCAAGGGCAATGATGACATCAAATGCCCGACTTCATGTGAAATTGTGTGCTGCACAAGGGCGATAATAATATGCCATGCCCGACGTCATCCATCCGTGTGTGCAGTCCAATGTATATGACGGCATACCACATCGACCTCGTCTGACCGTGTGAGCTTTCAAACGACCATATGGGCATGCCAGGCTTGACGTAGTCCAACCGTGTAAGCTGCCAAAGAATGAAGATAACATGTCATTCCTAACATCATTCGTCTGTGTGTGTAGTCTAAGGGAGTGTAAGGCATGAAACGCTCGACGTCGTCCGACCGTGTGTGTTGACAAAGGGCGACAATGGCATGCCACGCCTGACGTCATTTTATCGTGTGTGCTGACAAAGGACATGCAGGCTTGCCACTACCGATGTCTTCCAACCGCATGTGCAGTCCAAGGGCGATGATGGCATGCCACGCACGAACTAGTCCGATCGTGTGTGCTGTCCAAGGGCAATGATGGCATGCCACGCACGACGTCGTCCAACCATGTGCTGCCCAAGGGCCATGCGGGCATGCCATAACTGACGTAGTCCGACAGTATGTTTTGTCCAAGGGAAATGATTATATGCCACGCCGACGTCGTCGGACCGTGTATGTTTTGCAAGTGAGATTATGGCATAGCACGCCCAACGCCGTCTGACAGTGTGTGCTATCCAAGGAAAATGATGGCATGCCACTCCCGACAACGTCCGACCGTGAGTTCATTCCAATGGTGATGATGTCATGCCACGGCCGATGTCGTCCGACAGTGTATCCTCTCAAAGGGCGATGATTGCATGCCACACATGACTTCTTCTGACCTTGTGTGCTGCCCAAGGGCTATAATGGGATGCTATGCCCGACGTAGTCCGAATGTGTGTGATGTCCAAGAGTGATGATGGCATGCCAAGCCCGACGTTGTCTAATTGTGTATGCTCTCCAAGTGCGATGATTACATGCCACGCCTAACGTTGTCCGATCGTGTATACTTTCAAAGGCCGATGATGGCATGCCATGCCAAACGTTATCTGACCGTGTGTGCTGCCCAAGGGGGATGATGGCATGCCACGTCCAACGTCGTCCTATCGTGTATACTTTCCAAGGGCGATGATGGCATGCCACACAAAACGTCATCTGACCGTGTGCGTTGCTCAAGGGCGATGATGGCATGCCACTCCCGACAACGTCCGACCGTGAGTTCATTCCAATGGCGATGATGGCATTCCACGCCCGATGTCGTCCGACAGTGTATCCTCTCAAAGGGCGATGATTGCATGCCACACATGACTTCTTCTGACCTTGTGTGCTGCCCAAGGGATATAATGGGATGCTATGCCCGACGTAGTCCGAATGTGTGTGATGTCCAAGAGTGATGATGGCATGCCAAGCCCGACGTTGTCTAATTGTGTATGCTCTCCAAGTACGATGATAACATGCCACGCCTAACGTTGTCCGATCGTGTATACTTTCCAAGGGCGATGATGGCATGCCATGCCAAACGTCATCTGACCGTGTGTGCTTCCCAAGGGCGATGATGGCATGCCACGTCCAACGTCGTCCTATCGTGTATACTTTCCAAGGGCGATGATGGCATGCCACACAAAATGTCATCTGACCATGTGCGTTGCTCAAGGGCGATGATGGCATGCCACTCCCATGTTGTCCTATCGTGTATACTTTCCAAGGGCGATGATGGCATGCCACGCCAGACGTCGTCTGACCGTGTGTGCTGCCTTACGGCGATGATGGCATGCAACGCCGAACGTAGTTCGACCGTATATGTTGTCCAAGGGCAAAGATGGCATGCCACGCCTGACGTCGTCTGATCGTGTATGCTCTCTAAGGGCGATTATAACATGCCACGCCTAATGTCGTCCAACCGTGTGTGCTGTCCAAGGGCGATGATTGCATGACACGTCCGATGTCGTTCATAAGTATGTGTTGTCAAAGGGCGATGATGGCATGACACGCCTGACATAGTCCATTCATGTGTGCTGCCCAAGTTCAACGATGGTATGCCAAGACCGATGTAGTCAGACCGTGTGTGTTGCCCAAGGGAAATGATGGCATCTAATGACCGATTGCATGTGACAGTGGGTGCTTCACAAGGGCGATGATAATATGCCACGCTCGACGTCATTCGTCTTTTCGTATAATCCAATGGAGATGATGGCATGCAACATCAACGTCGTCTGACCGTGTGTTCTTTCAAATGGCCATACGGGCATGCCACGCTCGACGTAGTATGACCGTGTATGATGCGCAAAAGTGATGATAACATGTCAAGCCCGACGTCGTTCGTCTGTGTGTGTTGTCCAAGTTCTTGTATGGAATGCAACGCTCGACGTCGTCTGACCGTGTACTGTCCAAGGGTGATGATGGCATGCCACGTCCGACGTCGTTCGATCGCGTGTGCTGACCAAGGGACATGCGGGCATGCAACTGCCGATGTCTTTCAACCGCATATGCTGTCCAAGGGAAATGATGTAATGCCACGCACGACGTAGTCCGATAGTGTGTGCTGTCCAAGGGCTATGATGGCATGCAACGTTCGACATCGTCCGACCGTGTAATTCCCAAGGGCTATGTGGGCATGCCACACCTGACGTCAGCCGTCAGTATGTTTTGTCAAAGGGCAATGATAATATGCCACGCCAGACGTCAACATACCGTGTATGTTGTCCAAGTGCGATTATGGCATGCCACGCCCAACGTAGTCCGATAGTGTGTACTACCCAAGGGCCATGCAGGCATGCCACGTCCTACGTAGTCCAATCGTGTATGTTGTCCAAGGGAGATGATAACATGCCATACCCGATGTCGTTCGATCGTGTATGCTTTCCAAGGGCGAAGATAGAATGCCACACCTGCCATTGTCCGACCGTGTGTGCTGCCCAAAGGCTATGATTACATGCCATTCCCTACGTAGTCCGATCGTGTGTGTTGTTCTAGAACGATGATGTCATGCCACGCTCATTGTTGTCCGACTGTGTGTGCTTCCCAAGGACCATGTTGGCATGCCACGCCTAACATAATCTGACCATGTTTGCTGTCCAAGGGCGATAATGGCATGCCACGTCCGATGTCATTCATCAGTATCTTTTGTCCAAAGGCGATGATGGCATGCCACGCCTGAAGTTGTCCGACCGTTTGTTTTGTCCAAGGGAAATATGGCATGCCAAGCCCGACGTAGTAACACCGTGTGAACCGCCCAAGGGCAATGATGGTATCAAATTCCCGACGTCATGTGAAATTGTGTGCTGCACAATGGCGATGATAATATGCCACGCTCGAAGTCATCCATCCGTGTGTGCAGTCCAATGTATATGACAGCATGCCACATCGACATCATCTGACCGTGTGGCATGCCAGGCTTGACATAGTGCAACCCTGTAAGCTTCCCAAGAGTGATGATAACATGTCATGCCTAACGTCATTCCTCTGTGTGTGTAGTCCAAGGGAGTGTAAGGCATGAAACGCTCGACGTCGTCCGACCGTGTTTGTTGTCAAAGAGTGATAATGGCATGCCAAGCCTGACGTCATTTGAACGTGTGTGCTGACAAAGGACATGCAGGCATGCCACTACCGATGTCTTCCAACCTCATGTGCAGTCCAAGGGCGATGATGGCATGCCACGAACGACCTAGTCCGATCATGTGTGCTCTTCAAGGGCGATGATTGCATGCCACGCACGAACTAGTCCGATCGTGTGTGCTGTCCAAGGGCGATGATGGCATGCGACGCTCGACGTAGTTCAACCGTGTGCTGCCCAAGGGCCATGCGGGCATGCCATAACCGACGTAGTCCGACAGTATGTTTTGTCCAAGGGCAATGATTATATGCCACGCCGACGTCATCGGACCGTGTAAGTTTTCCAAGTGCGATTATCGCATGGCATGCCCAACGCCGTCTGACAATGTGTGCTATCCAATGAAAATGATGGCATGCCACGCCCGACATCATCCGACTCTGTGTATGCTATCGAAGGGAGATGATGGCATGCAATACCCGACATCGTCCGACCTTGAGTTCATTCCAATGGCGATGATGGCATGCCATGCCCGATGTCGTCCGACAGTGTATCCAGTCAATGGGCGATGATTGCATGCCACACTTCACATCGTCTGACCTTGTGTGCTGCCCCCGGGCTATATTGGGATGCTATGCCCGACGTAGTTCGAATGTGTGTGATGTCCAAGAGCGATGATGGCATGCCAAGCCCGACGTCGTCTAATTGTTTATGCTCTCCAAGTGCAATGATAACATGCCATGCCTGACGTTGTCCGATCATGTATACTTTCCAAGGGCGATGATGGCATGCCATGCCAAACGTCATCTGACCGTGTGTGCTGCCCAAGGGCGATGATGGCATGCCACATCCAACGTCGTCCTATCGTGTACACTTTCCAAGGGCGATGATGGCATGCCACACCAAATGTCATCTAACGGTTTGCGCTGCCCATGGGCGATGGTGGCATGCCACGCCCAACGTAGTCCTATCGTGTATACTTTCCAAGGGGGATGATGGCATGCCATGCCAGACATCGTCTGAGCGTGTGTGCTGCCCTACAGCGATGATGGCATGCAACGCCTAACGTAGTCCGACCGTGTATGCTGTCCAAGGGTGAAGATGGCATGCAATGCCCGACGTCGTCTGATCGTGTATGCTCTTAAGGGCGATTATAACATGCCACGCCTAACGTCGTCCAACCGTGTGTGCTGTCCAAGGGAGATCATTGCATGACACGTCTGATGTCGTTCATCAGTGTGTTTTGTCAAAGGGTGATGATGGCATGACACGCCTTACATAGTCCATTCATGTGTGCTGCCCAAGTGCAATGATGGCATGCCAAGACCGATGTAGTAAGACCGTGTGTGATGCCCCCAAGGGAAATGATGGCATCTAATGACTGATTGCGAGTGACAGTGGGTGCTGCACAAGGGCGATGATAATATGCCACGCTCGACGTCATTCGTCTTTTTGTATAGTCCAATGGTGATGATGCCATGCCACATCAATATCTTCTGACCGTGTGTGCTTTCAAATGTCCATAAGGGCATGCCACGCTCGACGTAGTATGACCGTGTGTGATGCACAAGAGGGATGATAACATGTCACGCCCGACGTCGTTTGTCTGTGTGTGTAGTCCAAGGGCGTGTATGGAAGGCAACGCTCGACGTCGTCTGACCGTGTGCTGTCCAAGGGCGATGATGGCATGCCACGTCCGACGTCGTTCGATTGCGTGAGCTGACCAAGGGACATGCGGGCATGCCAGTGCCGATGTCTTTCAACCGCATGTGCTGTCCAAGGGCAATTATGTCATGCCACGCACGACGTAGTCCGATCGTGTGTGCTGTCCAAGGGCTATGATGGCATGCAACGTTCGACGTCGTCCGACCATGTACTTCCCAAGGGCTATGTGGGCATGCCACACCCGACATAATCCGACAGTATGTTTTGTCCAAGGGCAATGATAATATGCCACGCCTGACTCCAACATACTGTGTATGTTGTCCAAGTGCGATGATGGCATGCCACGCCCAACATTGTTCGACTGTGTGTGCTATCCAACGAAAATGATAGCATGCCACGCCCGACGTCATCCGATCGTGTGTTCATTCCAAAGGTGATTATAGCATGTCACGCCCGATGTCGTCCGATAATATATGTTTCTAAGGCAGATGATTCCATGCCACGAACGACATCGTCCTATCACGTGCGCTTCCCAAGGGTCATGATGGCATTCCATGGTCGACTAGTTCGATCGTGTATTATGTCCAAAAGCGATGATGGCATGCCACGCCTGACATAATCTGATCGTGTATGCTCTCCAAGAGCAATGATAACATGGCACGCGCGACGTCATCCGATCGGGTATACTTTCTAAGGGCGATGATGGCATGCCAAGCCAAATGTCATCCGACCGTATGTGCTGCCCAAGGGCGATGATGGCATGCCACGTCCAACGTCGTCCTTTCGTGTATACTTTCCAAGGGCGATGATGGCATGCCACAACAAACGTCATCTTACCGTTTATGCTGCCCAAGGGCCATGATGGCATGCCACGTTCGAAGTCGTTCGTCCGTGTATGTTTTCCAAAGGGATGATGTCATTCCACTCCAGACGTAGTCCGACCATCTGTGTTGTACAAGGGCAATGATGACATGCCACGCCCGACGTGGTTCGACCGTGTGTGCAGTCCAAAGGCTATGATGGAATACCACGCACGACGTAGTCCGACAATGTATTCTCTCTAAGGGAGAATATAGCATGCCATGCCCGACGTCGTCCGACCGTGTATGATGTCCAAGGGCGATAATGGCATGCCACGCCCGACGTAATCTGGCCGTGTTTGTTACCCAAAGGCAATGGTGACATGTCACTCCCAACGTCGTCTTTGTGTGTCGCACAAGGGCAATAATGGCATGCCACGCCCAATGTCATCTTACTCTGTGTGTTGCCCAAGGGCCATGCGGGCATGCTACGCCCTACGTGGTCCGACTGTGTGTGTTGTCCAAGGGCAATGATAACATTCCACACCCGACGTCGTCCGACCCTGTGTATGTTGTCGAAGGGCGATGATGGCATGCCACACTGATGTCGTCCAACCGCATGTGCATTCCAATGGTGATGATGGCATGCCACCCTCTACCTCGGGCATCCGTCTATGTTATCCAACGGGATGATGACATGCCACGCCCGATGTTGTACGAACGTCTGTTCTGTCCAAGGGTAATGATAGCATGCCCTCCAGACGTAGTCCGACTGTGTGTGCTGCCCAAGGGCAACGAAGGCATGTAACGTCTGACGTCGTCGGACCGTGTGTTTTTCCAAAGGGTGATAATGGCATGGCACGCTTGATGTCGTCCGACCATGTGAAAAGTCCAAGGGTGATTATGGCATGCCACGCCAGATGTTGTTCGTCCTTGTGTGTTGTCTATAGGCGATGATGGCATGCAAAGCCCGACGTCATCCGACTGTGACTGCTGCCCATGTTCGATGAGGGTATGTAACGCCTGATGTCATCTGACTTTGTGTCCTGCCCAAGGTCCACTTGGGCATGCCACTCTCGATGTCATCCAACTTATTGTGCAGTCCAACGGCATTGCCGGCATGCCACGCTTGAGGTTATTCGTTCGTATGTTCTGACAAAGGGCGATGATAACATGCCACGCCCGACGTTGTACGACCATCTGTGTTGTCCAAGGGCAATGATGGCATGCAATACCCGATGTAGTCCGACCGTGTGTGCTGCCAAAGGACAATGATAGCATGTAACGCCCGACGTCGTTCTACCGTGTTTGCTGCCCAAGGGAGATGAAGGCATGGCACGCCCGCGTCATCCAACTGTCTATGCTTTCCAAGGGAGATGATGACATGCCACGCCCGACGTCGTGTGACCATGTGTATGCTATCAAACGGCGATGATTGCATGCCACGCCCGTCATTGTTTTACCATCAGTCCATTCCAAAGGCGATGATGGCATGCCACGCCCGACATTGTCCGACCGTGTATGCTGTCTAAGGACGATGATGGCATGCCATGCACGATGTCGTCAAACCGTGTATGCTATCCAAGGGCGATGATGGAATGCCACGCCCGACATCCTCTAACTTTGTATGCTGCTCAAGGGCGATGACTGCATGTCACACCCGATGTCGTCTGACCGTTTGTGCTGCACAAGGGCGATAATGGCATGCCAAGCCCGAAGTCATATGACAGTATGTTCTTCTCAATGGACATGCGAGCATGCCACGCCCTATGTGGTCCTATCGTGTGTTTTGTCCAAGGGCGATGATAACATTTCACGCCCGACGTCAGCCGATCGTGTATGCTTTCCAAGGGCAATGACGGCATGCCACGCCCTACATTGTCCAATCTTGCTGCCCAAGGGCGATGATGGCATGTCATGCCCGACGTAGTCCGATCGTGTGTGATGTCATAGGGCAATGATAGCATGCCACACTCGTCTTTGTTTGACCGTGTGTGCTGCCCAAGGACCTTGTTGGCATGCCACGCCTAACGTTATCAGACCATGTGTGTTGTCCAACGGTGATGATGGCATGCCACGTTCGATGTTGTTAATCAGTGTGTGTTGTCCAAAGGTGATGATGGCATGCCACGCCCAACGTCGTCCGACCGTGTGTGCTGTCCTAGGGCGAGATGGCATGCAACGCTCGATGTAGTCCAATCATGAGTGCTTCCTGAGGGCAAGGATGGTATCTAACGCCCGACCTCGTCTGACAGTCTGTGCAGCACAAGAGTGATAATGGCATGCCACACCCAACGTCGTTTCTCCTTGTCTGCAGTCCAAAGGGGATGATGGCATGCCACGTCAACATTGTTTGACCGTGTGTGCTATCCAAAGGCGATGCATTACATGGCCGATGTGGTCCGACTGGTGTGTTTCCCAAGAGCCATATGGGCATGCCACGCCCGACATCATCCGACCGTGCATGCTGTCCAAGTACGATGATGGCATGCCACTTTCGACTTGTATATTGTACAAGGGAAATATGACATGCCATGCACAATATCGTCCGTCCGAGTGTGCTTTCGAAGGGAAATGATGGAATGTCAAACCCGAAATTGTCCGACCGTGTATGCTGTCCAAGCAAGAAGATGGCATGCCACGCCCGACACCGTCTGACAGTGTGCAAACCAAGGGCCATGAGGGCATGCCACACTCGACGTATTTCAAAAGTATGTTCTGTCCAAGGGCGATGATAATGTGCCATGCCCGACTTCATCTAACCCGTGTATGTTGTCCAAGTGCGATGATGGCATGCCACACCCGACGTTGTCCGACCATTTGTGCTGTCCAACGAATATGATAGAATTCCACGCCCGACGTAGTACGACTGTATATTTTGTCTAAGGTCGATGGCATCCCATGCCCGACGTCGTCCAACCATGTATGCTGTCCAAGGGTGATGATGGCATGCCACGCCCGACGTCGTCTGACCGTGTGTGCTGCCCAAGGGTGATGATGGAATGTCATGCCTAACTTCGTATGTTTGTTTCGCACAAAGGAAATAATGGCATGCCACGCCTGACGTCATCTGATCGTATGTTCTACCCAAGGGCCATGTGTGCATGCCACATCCTACGGTGTCTAATCGTGTGTGTTGTCCAAGGGCAATGATAACATGCCACACCCGACGTCATCTGACTGTGTGTTCTCCCCAAGGGCGATGATGGCATGCCATGCGCGACATCGTCACACAGTTTGTTCTGTCGAAGGGCAATGATTGCATGCGACGCTCGACATCGTCCGACCGTGTGTGCTGCCGAAGGACCATGATGGCATGCCACGCCCGACGTCGTCCGGTCGTGTATTATGTCTCCTTAATTCAGTAAATTTTTTTAAAAAAAATTATTATTATGTTTTTCTTTGTATAAAATAATATAAATGTAAAACTAGAAATATAATATGCTTCGTGCTGTATTAAGTTTAAAACGAAAGACTAGTACAATGCTGTGGGAAAATCGAGAAGATATATTAGATTAGTATGAATGCGACAACCATGATCGATGATGGCGTGATGCGCCTCACGTAGTCCTACCATATGTGCTGCTCAAGGGCAATGATGTCATCTAATGCTCGAGGTCGTCCGACTTTGTATGCTGCACAAGGGCAATGATAACATGCCATGCCCAACATGGTCTAACCGTGTATGCTGTCCACGGGCGATGATGACATTTCACGCCTGACGTTGTCCGACCCTGTGTATGTTGTCCAAGGGATATGATGGCATGCCACGCCCTACGTCGTCCGACCGTGTGTTCATTCCAAGGGTGATGGTAGCATGTCACGCCCGACGTCGTTTAACTATGTATGCTCTCAAAGGGATATGTAGTCATGCCTCTCCCAATGTCGTCCGACTGTAAGTGCTACCCAAGTGCGTTGATGGAATGACACGCCCGACGTCGTCCGACCGCTTGTGCTACCCAAGCGCGATGATGGCATGACACGCTCGACATCGTGCGACCTTAAGTGTTGCCCAAGATTCGCGCGGGCATGTCACTCGTGTCTTCTGTCCAAGCTCGATGATGTCCTGCCACGGCCGACGTCGTCCGATTGTATGTGTTGGCCAAGGGCTATGATGACATGCCATGCCCGACGTAGTCCGACCGTATATGCTGTCGAAGGGTGATGATGGCATGATAGGCCCGACGTCGTCCCACCATATGTGTTATCCAAGGGAGAACATGTCATGTCACGCCAAACGTCGTTCGACCACGTGTGCTCCCCAATAGCGATGAAGGCATGCCACGCCTGATGTCATCCGATTTTTTGTGTTACCCAAGGTCCATGTGGGCATTCCATGCCCTACGTCGTCCGATCGTGTGTGCTGTCAAAGGGCGATGATAACAAGCCACGCCCAATGTCGTCCGATCGTGTATGCTTTTCAAGGATAATGATGACACACCTTGTGTGTTGTCGTCCGACCGTGTGTGCATTCCAAGGGCGATGATGGGATTGTCATGCCCAATGCCGTCGGACTGTGTGTGCTGCCGAAGGGTAATAATGGCATGCCACGCTAGATGTAGTCTGATCGTGTGTGCTGTCCATGGGCGATGATGGTATGCCACGCCTGACGTCGTACAACCGGGTGTGCAAAACTAGGGGAAATGTAAAATTGAACGGGAAAAAAAGCTTTTTGTCATAAAATTTATTGTTTAACATTAAAATTAACATTCTCAAATGTATTACCAAGATATTCCAAACTCAATCAGTTTTATTTTATCAGATTAGTAGCAATAAAGAATTACAATTTTCTTCAAAATTGGGGGAACTTCAAAATTTAATGGGTTAAAAGATGTTTTTCAAAAAATCACCGATGAAGGCATGCCACACACGACGTTCTCTGACTGTGTGTGCTGTCGAAGGGCTAAATAGTATGCCACGCGCGATGTAGTCCAACCGTGTGTGCTTCCTAAGGGCAATGATGGCATCGAATTCCCGATGTTGTCTGACAGTGTGTGCTGCACAAGGGCGATAATGGCATGTCATGCCCGACGTCGTCTGTCTTTGTGTGCAGTCAAAAGATGATAATGGCATGCCAAGTCAACGTTGTTCGACTGTTTGTTCTTTCAAAAGGGGAAGATGGAATGCCATGCCCGACGTCGTTCGACTAGTGTGTTGCCTAAGGGCAATGCGGGCATGCCACGCCCGATGTCGTTCGACCGTGCATGCTCTCCAAGGGCGATGATGGCATTCCACGCCTGACATCGTCTGACCGTGTATATTGTCCAAGGGAAATAATGGCATGCCATACCCGACATCGTCCGTCCGTGTCTGTTACCCTAGGGTAATAATGGCATCTAACGCCTGGCATCATCTGACCATGAGTGTTGCACAAGGGCGACGGTGGCATGCCACGCCCGACGTCAACCATCTGTGTCTGCAGTCCAATGGTGATGATGGCATACCACATCGACGTCGTCCGACCCTGTGTGATGTCCAAAGGCTGTACAGTGATGCAATGCCAGATATTGTCCAATTGTGTGTCCTACCCAAGAGCGATGATAACATTCCACGCTCGACGTCGTTTGTCCATGTGTGTAGTCCAAGGGCGTATATGGAATGCAACGCCCAATGTCATCCGACTGTGCGTGCTATCCAAGGGCGATGATGGCATGCCACGCCCAACTTGGTCCGATTGTGTGTGTTCCCTAATGGACATAACCGAAGGCCACAATTGATGTCGTCCAACCGCATGTGCGGTCCAAGGGCAATGATGGCATGCAACGCCTGACGTAGTCCAATCGTGTGTGCTGTCCAAGGGAATTGATTGCATGGCACACTCAACGTCGTTCGACTGTGTGCTACCCAAGGGCCATGCAAGCATGCCACACCCGACGTACTACGATGGTATGTTTTGTCCAATGGTAATTATGACATGCCACGCCTGACGTAAGCCGACCATGTATGCTTTCCAAGGGCGAAGATAGCATTCCACGTCCGACATCATCCGATCGTGTATGGTGGCCAAGGGTGATGATGGCATGCCACAACCGACATCGTCCGACATTGTGTGGTGCCTAAGGGCGATGATGACATGTAACGCTGGACTTCGTCAGACCGTGTATGCTGCAAAAGGGTGATCATGGCATGCCACGCCCAATGTCGTTCGTCAGTGTGTGTTGTCCAAAGGCGCTAATGGCATGCCACGCCCGACGTCATCCGACTGTGTGTGCTGCCCAAGGTCCATGCGGGCATGCCACGCAGGACGTCAACCGATTGTATGTGTTATCCAAGGGAGATGATAACATGCCACGCCCAACGTCAACCCATCGTGTATGCTTTCCCAGGGAGATGATGGCATGCCACGCCCGACATTATCCGATCGTGCTACCTAAGGGCGGTGATGACATGCTACGCCAACCTAGTCCAATCGTGTGTGCTGTCCAAGGGCGATGATGGCATGAGACGCTCATCGTCGTTAGACCGTCTGTGCTGGCGAAGGACCATGCTGGCATGCCACGCCTAATGTCGTCCGACTGTGTGCTATCCAAGGGCGAAATTGTGTGCCACGCCGGATATAGTCCAACAGTGTGTGCTTCCAAAGGGCAATGATGGCATCCAATTACCAATGTCTTCTGAAAGTGTGTGCTGTACAAGGGCGATAATGGCATGTCATGCCCCACGTCGTCTGTCTCTGTGTACAGTCCAAACATGATGATGGCATGCCAAGTCAACGTCGTCCGAGTGTGTGTTCTGTCAAAAGGGGAAGATGGAATGCCATGCCCGACGTCAATCGACTGCTGTGTTGCCCACGGGCAATGCGGGCGTGCCACGCCCGATTTCGTCCGACTGTGCATTCTCTCTAAGGGCGATGATGGCATGCCACGCCCGACATCGTCTAACCGTGTATATTGTCAAAGGGAAATGATGGCATGCCATACTATACATCGTCCGTCCATGTCTGTTACCCTAGGGCAATGATGACATCTAACGCCTGACGTCGTCTTACCATGAGTGTTGCACAAACGTACTCCATTTGTGTGTCCAGTCCAATGGCGATGATGGCATGCAACGTCGACATCGTCCAACCCTGTGTGCCATCCAAAGGCTGTATAGTCATGCCATGCCAGAAGTAGTCGAATTGTGTGTGCTGACCAAGAGCGATATGGCATGCAACGCCCAATGTCGTCCGTCTGTGCGTGCTATCCAAGGGCGATGATGGCATGCCATGCCCAACGTGGTCCGATTGTGTGTGCTCCCTAATGGACATACTGAAAGGCCACACTTGATGTTGTCCAACAACATGTGCGGTCCAAGGGCGATGATTGCATGTCACGCCCGACGTAGTACGATCGTGTGTGCTGTCCAAGGGCATTCATTGCATGGCACACTCGACGTCGCTCAACTTTGTGCTGCCCAAGGGCTAGCAGGCGTGACACACCCAATGTAATCGGATGGTATGTTCTTTCTAAGGGCGATGATAATGTGCCACACCCGACGTTGTCCGATAGTGTATGGTATCCAAGTGCGATGATGGCATGTTACACCCAACGTCGTCCGACCGTGTGTGTTGTCCAAGGGCGATGATGGCATGCAACGCCTAATGTATTCAGACCATGTATGCTGTCCAAGTCGAAGATGGCATGCCATGCCCGACATCGTCCGACCGTGTGTGCTGTCCAAGGTTGATGATGTCATGCCACGCCCGACGTCGTCCGATCGTGTGTGTTGCCCAAGGGACATGATGGCATGTCACACACGACGTCCTCAAACCGTGTGTGCAGCACAAAGGTGATAATGGCATGCCAAGCCGGACGTGAACCGATTGTTCGAGTTGCTGAAGGGCCATGCAGGCATGCCACGCCCTATGTGGTCCGATCGTGTGTGTTGTCCAAGGGAGATGATAACAGCCACACTCGACATCATTCGATCGTGTATGGTTTCCTACTGCGATGATATAGTATGCCACTCCCGACGTTTTCCGACCGTGTGTGCTTCCCAAGGGTGATGATGACATGCCATTCCTCACGTAGTCCGATCGTGTGTGCTATCCAAGGGATATGATGGCATGCCACACTCGTTGTTGTGCGACCGTGTGTGCTGCCCGAGGACCATGCTATCATGCCACGCCTAACGTCATCCGACCGTGTAAGCTGCCCAAGGGCAATGAATGCCTGCCACGTCTCATGTTCGTCGTCTTTATCTATTCTCCAATGGCGTTGATGGCATGCAATGCCAGACGACGTCCGACTGTATGTGCTGTCCAAGGGAAAGATTGCATTCCAAGTCCGATGTAGTAAGACCGTGTGTGCTGCCCAATGGCAATGATGGAATTTAACGCCTGACTTCGTTTGACAGTTTGTGCTGCACAAGGGCGATGACAATATGCCATGCACATTGTCATACGTCCGTTTGTGCAGTCCAATGGTGATGATGGCATGCCACGTCGACGTTGTTCGACCGTGTGTGCTTTTAAAGGGCCATACGGGCATGCCGCACTCAACGTTGTCCGACATTGTGTGCTTCCCAAGAGTGATGATAACATGCCACGCCCAACGTCATTCGTCCGTGTGTGTAGTCCAAGGGCGAGTATGGCATGCAACACTTGACATCATCCGACCGTGTGTGCTGTCCAAGGGCGATGATGGCATGCCATGCCCGACGTTGTCCGATCATGTGTGCTGACCAAGGGATATGCGAGCATGCCACTGCCGATGTCTTCTAACCGCATGTGCAGCCCAAGGGAGATGATGGCATGCCAAGCACGACGTAGTCTGATCGTGTGTGCTGTCCAAGGGCGATGATGGCATGCAACGCTTGACTTGATCCGAGCGTGTGCTGCCCAAGGGCCATGCAGGCATGCCACACCCGACGTAGTCCGACAGTATGTTTTGTCCAAGGACAATGATACTATGCCACACCCAACGTCGTCCGACCGTGTATTCATTCCAAAGGCGATGATAGCATGACACGCCCGATGTCATCCGATAGTATATGTTGTCCAATGGTGATGATGGCATGCCACGTCGACGTTGTTCGACCGTGTGTGCTTTTAAAGGGCCATACGGGCATGCCGCACTCAACGTAGTCCGACATTGTGTGCTTCCCAAGAGTGATGATAACATGCCACGCCTAACGTCATTCGTCCGTGTGTGTAGTCCAAGGGCGAGTATGGCATGCAACACTTGACATCATCCGACCGTGTGTGCTGTCCAAGGGCGATGATGGCATGCCATGCCCGACGTTGTCCGATCATGTGTGCTGACCAAGGGATATGCGAGCATGCCACTGCCGATGTCTTCTAACCGCATGTGCAGCCCAAGGGAGATGATGGCATGCCAAGCACGACGTAGTCTGATCGTGTGTGTTGTCCAAGGGCGATGATGGCATGCAACGCTTGACTTGATCCGAGAGTTTGCTGCCCAAGGGCAATGAAGGCATGCCACACCCGACGTAGTCCGACAGTATGTTTTGTCCAAGGACAATGATACTATGCCACACCCAACGTCATCCGACCGTGTATTCATTCCAAAGGCGATGATAGCATGACACGCCCGATGTCATCCAATAGTATATGTTGTCCAAGGGAGATGATTGCATGCCACGCACGAATCCTTCGGACCGTGTGTGCTGCCAAAGGGCCAAGATGGCATTCCGTGCCCGATGTAGTCCCATCGTGTGTAATCTTTAAGAGCGATGATGGAATGGCACGCCCGACATCGTCTGATCATGTATGCTCTCTAAGGGCGATGATAACATGCCACGCCTAACGTCGTCCAACCGTATGTGCTGTCCAAGGGAGATGATGGCATGATACGTCCGATGTCGTTCATCAGTGTGTGTTGTCAAAGGGCGATGATGTCATGCCACGCCTGACATAGTCCATTCATGTGTGCTGCCTAAGTGCAATGATGGCATGATATGACCAATGTAGTCAGACAGTGTGTGCTTCCCAAGGGAGATGATGGCATGTAATGGCCGATTGCGTGTGACAGTGGTTGCTGCACAAGGGCGATGATAATATGCCACGCTCGACGTCGTCTGATCGTGTGTGCTTTCAAAAGGCCATAGGGGCATGCCACACTAGACGTAGTAAGACCGTGTATGCTGCGCAAGAGTGATGATAACATGTCACGCCCGATGTCGTTCGTCTGTGTATGTAGTCCAAGGGCGTGTATGGAATGCAACGCTCAACGTCGTCTGACCGTGTGCTGTCCAAGGGTGACGATGGCATCCAACGTCCGACGTCGTTCGATCGCGTGTACTGACCAAGGGACATGCGGGCATGCCACTGTCGATGTCTTTCAACCGCATGTGCTGTCCAAGGGAAATGATGTCATGCCACGCACGACGTAGTCCGATCGTGTGTGCTGTCCAAGGGCTATGATGGCATGCAACGTTCGACATCGTCCGACCGTGTACTTCCCAAGGGCTACGTGGGCATGCCATACCTGACGTAATCCGTCAGTATGTTTTGTCAAAGGGCAATGATAATATGCCACGCCAGACGTTAACATACCGTGTATGTTGTCCAAGTGCGATGATGGCATGCCACGCCCAACATTGTTCGACCGTGTGTGCTATCCAAGGAAAATTATAGCATGCCATGCCCGACGTCATCCGATCGTGTGTTCATTCCAAAGTAAAAGATAGCATGCCACGCCCGATGTCTTCCGATAATATATGTTACTAAGGGCGATGATTCCATGCCACGCACGACATCGTCCGATCACGTGTGCTTCCAAAGGACCATGATGGCATTCCATGCTCGACGTAGTTCGATTGTGTGTTATGTCCATAAGGGATGATGGCATGCCACGCCCGACATAATCTGATCGTGTATGCTCTCCAAGAGCAATGATAACATGCCACGCCCGAAGTTATCCGATCGTGAATACTTTCCAAGGGCGATGATGGCATGCAACACCAAACATCATCTGACCGTGTGTGCTGCCCAAGGGCGATGATGGCATGCCACGCCCTACATCGCCTATCTTGTATACATTCCAAGGGCTATGGTATGCCAAGCTAGACGTCGTATGATTGTTTGTGCTGCCCTAGGGCGATGATGCAATGCAACGCCTAACGTAGTCCGACCGTGTATGCTGTCAAAGGGCGAAGATGGCATGCTACGCCAGACGTCGTTCGACTGTGTATGCTATCCAAGAGGGATGATGGCATGCGATTCCCGGCGTCATCCGATCCTGTGTGTTGCCCAAGGGTGATGATGGCATGTCACAACCGACGTCGTCCGACCGTGTGTGCTGCACAAAGGAGATAATCGCATGCTACGCCCGACGTCATCCGATCGTGTGTGCTGCCCAAGGGCCATGCAGGCATGCCATGCCCTACGTAGTCCGATCGTGTTTGTGGTCCAAGGGAGATGATAACATGCCATACCCGATGTCGTTCGATCATGTATTCCTTCCAAGGGCGATGATAGAATGCCACACCCGCCATTGTCCGACCGTGTGTGCTGCCCAAAGGCTATGATGACATGCCATTCCCTATGTAGTCCGATCGTGTGTGTTGTCCTAGAACGATGATGGCATACCACACTCGTTGTTTTCCGACTGTGTGTGCTTCCCGAGGACCATGCCGGCATGCCACGCCTAACGTCGTCTGACCATGTTTGCTCTCCAAGGGCGATAATGGCATGCCACGTCCGATGTCATTCATCAGTATCTTTTGTCCAAAGACGATGATGGCATGCCACGCCTGAAGTTGTCCGACCGTTTGTGTTGTCCAAGGGCAATATGGCATGCAAAGACCGACGTAGTAACACCGTGTGTGCCGCCCAAGGGCAATGATGGCATCAAATTCCCGACGTCATGTGAAATTGTGTGCTGCACAAGGGCAATGATAATATGCCACGCTCGACGTCATCCATCCGTGTGTGCAGTCCAATGTATATGACAGCATGCCACATCGACATCGTCTGACCGTGTTGCATGCAAGGCTTGACGTAGTCCAACCGTGTAAGCTGCCCAAGAGTGATGATAACATGTCATGCCTAACGTCATTCCTCTCTGTGTGTAGTCCTAGGGAGTGTAAGGCATGAAACGCTCGACGTCGTCCGACCGTGTGTGTTGACAAAGGGCGACAATGGCATGCCACGCCTGACGTCATTTGATCGTGTGTACTGACAAAGGACATGCAGGCATTCCACTACCGATGTCTTCCAACCGCATGTGCAGTCCAAGGGTGATGATGGCATGCCACGCACGACCTAGTCCGATCATGTGTGCTCTCCAAGGGCAATGATGGACTGTGCTGCCCAAGGGCCATGCGGGCATGCCATAACCGACGTAGTCCTACAGTATGTTTTGTCCAAGGGAAATGATTATATGCCACGCCGATGACGTCGGACCGTGTATGTTTTCCAAGTGCGATTATGGCATAGCACACCTAACGCCGTCTGAAAGTGTGTGCTATCCAAGGAAAATGATGGCATGCCACTCCCGACATCATCCAACCCTGTGTATGCTATGGAAGGGCGATGATGGCATGACACACCCGACAACGTCCGACCGTGAGTTTATTCCAATGGCGATTATGGCATGCCACGCCCGATGTCGTCCGACAGTGTATCCTCTCAAAGGGCGATGATTGCATGCCACACATGACTTCGTCTTACCTTGTGCGCTGCCCAAGGGCTATAATGGGATGCTTTGCCCGACGTAGTCCGAATGTGTGTGATGTCCAAGAGTGATGATGGCATGCAAAACCCGACGTCGTCTAATTGTGTATGCTCTCCAAGTGCGATGATAACATGCCACGCCTGATGTTGTCCGATCGTGTATACTTTTCAAGGGCGATGATGGCATGCCATGCCAAACGTCATCTGACCGTGTGCGTTGCTCAAGGGCGATGATGGCATGCCACGCCCATGTTGTCCTATCGTGTATACTATCCAATGGCGATGATGGCATGTCACGCCAGTCGTTTTCTGACCGTGTGCGTTGCTCAAGGGCGATGATGGCATGCCACGCCCACGTTGTCCTATCGTGTATACTTTCCAAGGGAGATGATGGCATGCCACGCCAGACGTCGTCTGGCCGTGTGTTCTTCCCTATGGAGATGATGGCATGCAACGCCTAACGTAGTCCGACCGTGTATGCTGTCCAAGGGCGAAGATGGCATGCCACGCCCGACGTCATCTGATTGTGTATGCTCTCTAAGGGCGTTTATAACATGCCACGCCTAACGTCGTCCAACCATGTGTGCTGTCCAAGGGTGATGATGTCATGACACGTCCGATGTCGTTCATAAGTGTGTGTTTTCAAAGGGAGATGATGGCATGACACGCCTGACATAGTCCATTTATGTGTGCATCCCAAGTGCATTGATGGCATGCCAAGACCAACGTAGTCAGGCCGTGTGTGTTGTCCAAGGGAAATGATGACATCTAATGACCGATTGAGTGTGATAGTGGGTGCTGCACAAGGGCGATGATAATATACCACATCAACGTCGTCTGACCGTGTGTTCTTTCAAATGGCCATACGGGTATGCCACGCCCGACGTAGTATGACCGTGTGTGATGCGCAAAAGTGACGATAACATGTCACGCCCGACGTCGTTCGTCTGTGTGTGTAGTCCAAGTTCTTGTATGGAATGCAACGCTCGACGTAGTCTGACCGTGTGCTGTCCAAGGGTGATGATGGCATGCCACGTCTGACGTCGTTCTATCGCGTGTGCGTACCAAGGGACATGCGGGCATGCCACTGCCGATGTCTTTCAACCGCATGTGCTGTCCAAGGGAAATGATGTCATGCCACGCACGACGTAGTCTGATCGTGTGTGCTGTCCAAGGGCTATGATGGCATGCAACGTTCGACATCGTCCCACCATGTACTTCCCAAGGGCTACGTGGGCATGCGATACCTGACGTAATCCGTCAGTATGTTTTGTCATAGGGCAATGATAATATTCCACGCCAGACGTCAACATACCGTGTATGTTGTCCAAGTGCGATTATGGCATGCCACGCCCAACATTGTTCGACCGTGTGTGCTATCAAAGGAAAATGATAGCATGCCATGCCCGACGTCATCCGATCGTGTGTTCATTCCAAAGGCGATGATAACCTGCCACTCCCGATGTCTTCCGATAATATATGTTTCTAAGGGCGATGATTCCATGCCACGCACGACATCGTCCAATCACGTGTGCTTCCCAAGGGCCATGATGGCATTCCATGCTCGACGTAGTTTGATCGTGTGTTATGTCCATAAGCGATGATGGCATGCCACGCTCGACATAATCTCATCGTGTATGCTTTCCAAGAGCAATGATAACATGCCACGCCCGACGTCATTCGATCGTGAATAATTTCCAAGGGCGATGATGGCATGAAACACCAAACATCATCTGACCGTGTGTGCTGCCCAAGAGCGATGATGGCATGCCACGCCCAACATCGTCCTATCGTGTATACTTTCCAAGGGAGATGGCATGCCACGCTACACGTCGTCTGATCATGTGTGCTTCCCTAGGGCGATGATGGAATGCAACGCCTAACGTAGTCCGACCGTGTATGTTGTCAAAGGGCGAAGATGGCATGCCACGCCCGACGTCGTTCGACTGTGTATGGTATCCAAGAGCGATGATGGCATGCGATTCCCGGCGTCATCCGATCGTGTGTGTTGCCCAAGGGTGATGATGGCATGTCACAACCGACATCGTCCTACCGTGTGTGCTGCACAAAGGAGATAATGGCATGCCACGCCGGACGTCATCCGATTGTGTGTGCTGCCCAAGGGCCATGCAGGCATGCCACGCCATACGTAGTCCGATCGTGTGTGTTGTCCAAGGGAGTTGATAACATACCATACCCGATGTCGTTCAATCGTGTATGCTTTCCAAGGGCGATGATAGAATGCCACACCCTCCATTGTCCGACCGTGTGTGCTGCCCAAAGGCTATGATGACATGCCATTCCCTACGTAGTCCGATCGTGTGTGTTGGCCTAGAACGATAATGGCATGCCACGCTCGTTGTTGTCCGATTGTTTGTGCTTCCCGAGGACCATGCTGGCATGCCACACCTAATGTCGTCTGACCATGTTTGCTGTCCAAGGGCAATAATGGCACGCCACGTCCGATGTCATTCATCAGTATCTTTTGTCCAAAGGTGATGATGGCATGCAACGCCTGAAGTTGTCCGACCGTTTGTCTTGTCCAAGGGCAATATGGAATGCCAAGCCCGACGTAGTAACACCGTGTGTGCCTCCCAAGGGCAATGACATCAAATGTCCGACGTCATGTGAAATTGTGTGCTGCACAAGGGTGATTATAATATGCCACGCTCGACGTCATCCATCCGTGTGTGCAGTCCAATGTATATGACGGCATGCCACATCGACATCGTCTGACCGTGTGGCATGCCAGTCTTGACGTAGTGCAAGCCTGTAAGCTGCCCAAGAGTGATGATAACTAGTCATGCCTAACGTCATTCCTCTGTGTGTGTATTCCAAGGGAGTGTAAGGCATGAAACGCTCGACGTCGTCCGACCATGTGTGTTGTCAAAGGGCCATGATGTCATGCCACGCCAAACGTCATTTGATCGTGTGTACTGACAAAGGACATGCAGGCATGCCACTACCGATGTCTTCCAACCGCATGTGCAGTCCAAGGGCGATGATGGCATGCCATGCACGACCTAGTCTTATCATGTGTGCTCTTCAAGGGCGATGATTGCATGCCACGCACGAACTAGTCCGATCGTGTGTGCTGTCCAAGGGTGATGATGGAATGCCACGCTCGACGTCTTCCAACCGTGTGCTACCCTAGGGCCATGCGAGCATGCCATAACCGACGTAGTCCGACAGTATGTTTTGTCCAAGGGCAATGATTATATGCCACGCCGACATCATTGGACCGTGTAAGTTTTCCAAGTGCGATTATGGCATGGCATGCCCAACGCCGTCTGACAATGTGTGCTATCCAAGGAAAATGACGGCATGCCACGCCCGATATCATCCGACCCTGTGTATGCTATCGAAGGGCGATGATGGCATGCCAAACCCGACATCTTCCTACCGTGAGTTCATTCCAATGGCGATGATGGCATGCCACGCCCGATGTCATCCGACAGTGTATCCTTTCAAATGGCGATGATTGCAAGCCACACTTGACATCGTCTGACCTTGTGTGCTGCCCAAGGGCTATAATGAGATGCTATGCCCGACTTAGTTCGAATGTGTGTGATGTCCAAGAGCGATGATGGCATGCCATGCCCGACGTCATCTAATTGTGTATGCTCTCCAAGTGCAATGATAACTTGCCACGCCTGACGTTGTCCGATCGTGTATACTTTCCAAGGGCGATGATGGCATGCCACGCCAAACGTCATCTGACCGTGTGTGCTGCCCAAGGGCGATGATGGCATGCCACATCCAACGTCGTCCTATCGTGTACACTTTCCAAGGGCGATGATGGCATGCCACACCAAACGTCGTCTGACCGTGTGCGCTGCCCATGGGCGATGATGGCATGCCATGCCCAACGTCGTCCTATCGTGTATACTTTCCAAGGGCGATGATTGCATGCCACGCCAGACATCGTCTGAGCGTGTGTGCTTCCCTACCGCGATGATGGCATGCAACGCCTAACGTAGTCCGGCCGTGTATGCTGTCCAAGGGTGAAGATGGCATGCAATGCCCGACGTCGTCTGATCGTGTATGCTCTCTAAGGGCGATGATAACATGTCACGCCTAACGTCGTCCAACCGTGTGTGCTGTCCAAGGCAGATGATTGCATGACACGTCTGATGTCGTTGATCAGTGTGTGTTGTCAAAGGGAGATGATGGCATGACACGCCTGACATAGTCCATTCATGTGTGCTTCCAAAGTGCAATGATGGCATGCCAAGACCGATGTAGTCACACCGTGTGTGCTGCCCCCAAGGGAAATGATGGCATCTAATGACCGATTGCGTGTGACAGTGGGTGCTGCACAAGGGTGATGATAATATGCCACGCTCGATGTCATTCGTCTTTTTGTATAGTCCAATGGAGATGATGGCATGCCACATCAACGTCTTCTGACCCTGTGTGCTTTCAAATGGCCATACGGGCATGCCACGCTCGACGTAGTATGATAGTGTGTGATGCGCAAGAGTGATGATAACATGCAACGCTCGACGTCGTCTGACCGTGTGCTGTCCAAGTGCGATGATAGCATGCCACGTCTGACGTCGTTCGATCGCTTGTGCTGACCAAGGGACATGCGGGCATGCCACTGCCGATGTCTTTCAAGCGCATGTGCTATCCAAGGGCAATGATGTCATGCCACGCACGATGTAGTCCGATCGTGTGTGCTGTCCAAGGGCTATGATGGCATGCAACGTTCGACGTCGTCCGACCGTGTACTTCCCAAGGGCTATATGGGCATGCCACACCCGACGTAATCCGACAGTATGTTTTGTCCAAGGGCAATGATAATATGCCACGCCTGACGCCAACATACCGTGTATGTTGTCCAAGTGCGATGATGGCATGCCACGCCCAACATTGTTCGACCTTGTGTGCTATCCAAGGAAAATGATAGCATGCCACGCCCGGCGTCATCCGATCGTGTGTTCATTCCAAAGGCGATGATAGCATGCCACCCCCGATGTCGTCCGATAATATATGTTTCTATGGGCGATGATTCCATGCCACGCACGACATCGTCCAATAACGTGTGCTTCCCAAGCGTCATGATAGCATTCCATGCTCGACGTAGTTCGATCGTGTGTTTTGTCCATAAGCGATGATGGAATGCCACGCCCGACATAATCTAATCATGTATGCTCTCCAAGAGCAATGATAACATGCCACGCCCGACGTCATCCGATCGTGTTTACTTTCCAAGGGCGATGATGGCATGCCACGCCAAACGTCATCTGACCGTGTGTGCTGCCCAAGGGAGATGATGGAATACCACGTCCAACGTCGTCCTATCGTTTATACATTCCAAGGGCGATGATGGCATGCCACACCAAATGTCATCTGACCGGTGTGCTGCCCAAGGGTGATGATGGCATGCCACACCCTACATCGTCCTATCGTGTATACTTTCCAAGGGCGATGATGGCATGCCACGCAAGACATCGTCTGACCGTGTGTGCTTCCCTAGGGCGATGATGGCATGCAACGCCCAACGTAGTCCAACCGTGTATGGTGTCCAAGAGCGAAGATCGCATGCCACGCCCGACGTCGTCCTACTGTGCATGCTGTCCAAGAGTGATGATGGCATGCCATTCCCAGCGTCATCCGATCGGGTGTGTTGCCCAAGGGTGATGATTGCATGTCACAACCGACGTTGTCCCACCGTGTGTGCTGCACAAAGGAGATAATGGCATGCCACGCCGGACGTCATCCAATCCTATGTGATGCCCAAGGGCCATGCAGGAATGCCATGCCCTATGTATTCCGATCGTGTGTGTTGTCCAAGGGAGATGATAACATGCCATACCCGATGTCGGTCGATCGTGTATGCTTTCCAAGAGCGATGATAGAATGCCACACCCGCCATTGTCCGACCGTGTGTAATGTCCAAAGGCTATAATGACATGCAATTCCCGACGTAGTCCGATCGTGTGTGTTGTCCTAGAACGATGATGGCATGCCACGCTCGTTGTTGTCCGACTGTGTGTGCTTCACGAGGACCATGCTGGTATGCCACGCCTAGCGTCGTCTGAGCATGTTTGCTGTCCAAGGGCGATAATAGCATGCCATGTCTGATGTCGTTCATCAGTATCTTTTGTCCAAAGGCGATGATGGCATGCCACGCCTGAAGTTGTCTGACCGTTTGTGTTGTCCAAGGGCAATATGGCATGCCAAGCCCGACGTAGTAAGACCGTGTGTACCGCCCAAGGGCAATGATGGAATCACATGCCCGACGTCATGTGAAATTGTGTGCTGCACAAGGGCGATGATAATATGCCATGCCCGACGTCATCCATCCGTGTGTGCAGTACAATGTATATGACGGCATGCCACATCGACATCGTCTGACCGTGTGAGCTTTCAAAAGGCCATACGGGCATGCCAGGCTTGACGTAGTCCAACCGTGTAAGCTGCCCAAGAGTGATGACAACATGTCATACCTAACGTCATTCGTCTGTGTGTGTAGTCCAAGAGAGTGTAAGGCATGAAACGCTCGACGTCGTCCGACTGTGTGTGTTGTCAAAGGGCGGTGATGGCATGCCACGCCTGACGTCATTTGATCGTTTGTGCTGACAAAGTACATGCAGGCATGCCACTACCAATGTCTTCCAACCGTATGTGCAGTCCAAGGGCGATAATGGCATGCCACGCACGACCTAGTCCGATCCTGTGTGCTCTCCAAGGTCGATGATGGCATGCCACGCACGAACTAGCCCGATCATGTGTGCTGTCCAAGGGAGATGATGGCATGCCACGCTCGACGTCGTCCAACCGTCTGCTGCCCAAGGGCCACGCGAGCATGCCATAACCGACGTAGTCCGACAGTATGTTTTGTCCTAGGGCAATGATTATATGCCACGCCGACGTCGTCGGACCGTGTAAGTTTTCTAAGTGCGATTATGGCATGGCACGCCCAACGTCGTCTGACAGTGCGTGCTATCAAACGAAAATGATAGCATGCCGCGCCCGACATCATCCGATCGTGTGTTCATTCCAAAGGCGATGATAGTATGCCACGCCCGCTGTCGTCCGATAATATATGTTTCTAAGACGATGATTCCACGACAAGAACGACATTGTCTGATCACATGTGCTTCCCAAAGGTCATGATGGCATTCCATGCTCGACTAGTTTGATCGTGTGTTATGTCCATAAGCGATGATGGCATGCCACGCCCGACATAATCTGATCGTGTATGCTCTCCAAGAGCAATGATAATATGCCACGTCCGACGTCAGCCGATCGTGTATACTTTCCAAGGGCTATGATGGCATGCCACGCCAAATGTCATCTGACCGTGTATGCTGCCCAAGGGCGATGATGGCATGCCACGTCCAACGTCGTCCTATCGTGTATACTTTCCAAGGGCGATGATGGCATGCCACACCAAACGTCATCTAACCGTGTATGCTGCCCAAGGGGATGATGGCATGCCACGTTCGAAGTCATTCGTCCGTGTATGTTTTCCAAAGGGATGATGTCATTCCACTCCAGACGTAGTCCGACCATCTGTGTTGTCCAAGGGCGATGATCGCATGCCACGCCCGACGTCGTTCGACCGTGTGTGCTGTCCAAAGGCTATGATGGAATACCACGCCCGACGTAGTCCGACCGTGTATTCTCTCTAATGGTGAATATGGCATGCCACGCCCGACGTCGTCCGACCGTGTATGCTGTCCAAGGGCGATAATGGCGTGCCGCGCCCGACGTAATCTGACCGTGTTTGTTACCCAAGGGCGATGATGACATGTCACTCCCAATGTCGTCTTTGTGTGTCGCACAAGGGCAATAATGGCATGCCACGCCCAATGTCATCTGACTGTGTGTGTTGCCCAAGGGCCATGCGGGCATGCTACACCCTACGTGGTCCGACTGTGTGTATTGTCCAAGGGCAATGATAACATTCCACACCCGACGTCGTCCAACCCTGTGTATGTTGTCGAAGAGCGATGATGGCATGCCACACTGATGTCGTCCAACCATATGTGCATTCCAATGGCGATGATCGCATGCCATATCTACATCGGGAATCCATCTGTGTTATCCAACGGGATGATGACATGCCACGCCCGATGTTGTACGAACTTCTGTTCTGTCCAAGGGTAATGATAGCATGCCACTCCATACGTAGTCCGACCGTGTGTGCTGCACAAGGGCAGTGAAGCCATGTAACGTCAGACATCGTCCGACCGTGTGTTTTGCCAAAGGGTGATAATGGCATGGCACGCTTGATGTTGTCCGACCATGTGTGAAGTCCTAGGGTGATGATGGCATGCCTCGCCAGATGTTGTTCGTCCTTGTGTGCTGTCCATAGGCGATGATTGCATCCAAATCCCGACGTCATCCGACTGTGACTGCTGCCCAAGTGCGATGAGGGTACGTGACGCCTGATGTCATCCGACTTTGTGTCCTGCCCAAGGTCCACGTGGGCGTGCCACTTTCGATGTCATCCAACTTATTGTACAGTCCAACGGCATTGTCGGCATGCCACGCTTGAGGTTATTCGTCCGTGTGTTCTGACAAATGGCGATGATAACATGCCACGCCCGACGTTGTACGACCATCTATGCTGTCCAAGGGCAATGATGGCATGCAATGTTCGACGTTGTTCGACCGTGTGTGCTTTTAAAAGGCCATACGGGCATGCCGCGCTCAACCTAGTCCGACATTGTGTGCATCCCAAGAGTGATGATAACATGCCACGCCCAACGTCATTCGTCCGTGTGTGTAGTCCAAGGGCGAGTATGGCATGCAACACTTGACATCGTCCGACCGTGTGTGCTTTCCAAGGGCGATGATGGCATGCCATGCCTGACGTTGTCTGATCATGTGTGCTGACCAAGGGATATGCGAGCATGCCACTCTCGATGTCTTCCGACCACATGTGCAGCCCAAGGGAGATGATGGCATGCCAAGCACGACGTAGTCTGATCGTGTGTGCTATCCAAGGGCGATGATGGCATGCCTCGCTTGACGTGGTCCGAGCGTGTGCTGCCCAAGGGCCATGCAGGCATGACACACCCGACGTAGTCCGACAGTATGTTTTGTCCAAGGACAATGATACTATGCCACACCCAACGTCGTCCGACCGTGTATTCATTCCAAAGGCGATGATAGCATGACACGCCCGATGTCATCCGATAGTATATGTTGTCCAATGGTGATGATGGCATGCCACGTCGACGTTGTTCGACCGTGTGTGCTTTTAAAGGGCCATACGGGCATGCCGCACTCAACGTAGTCCGACATTGTGTGCTTCCCAAGAGTTATGATAACATGCCACGCCCAACGTCATTCGTCCGTGTGTGTAGTCCAAGGGCGAGTATGGCATGCCACACTTGACATCATCCGACCGTGTGTGCTGTCCAAGGGCGATGATGGCATGCCATGCGCGACGTTGTCCGATCATGTGTGCTGACCAAGGGATATGCGAGCATGCCACTGCCGATGTCTTCTGACCGCATGTGCAGCCCAAGGGAGATGATGGTATGCCAAGCACGACGTAGTCTGATCGTGTGTGCTTTCCAAGGGCGATGATGGCATGCAACGCTTGACTTGATCCGAGTGTGTGCTGCCCAAGGGCCATGCAGGCATGCCACACCCGTCTTAGTCCGACAGTATGTTTTGTCCAAGGACAATGATACTATGCCACACCCAACGTCGTCCGACCGTGTATTCATTCCAAAGGCGATGATAGCATGACACGCCCGATGTCATCCGATAGTATATGTTTTCCAAGGGAGATGATTGCATGCCACGCACGAATCCTACGGACCGTGTGTGCTGCCAAAGGGCCAAGGTGGCATTCCGTGCCCGATGTAGTCCCATCGTGTGTAATCTTTAAGAGCGATGATGGAATGGCACGCCCGACATCGTCTGATCATGTATGCTCTCTAAGGGCGATGATAACATGCCACGCCTAACGTCGTCCAACCGTGTGTGCTGTCCAAGGGCGATGATGGCATGATACGTCCGATGTCGTTCATCAGTGTGTGTTGTCAAAGGGCGATGATGTCATGCCACGCCTGACATAGTCCATTCATGTGTGCTGCCTAAGTGCAATGATGGCATGATAAGACCAATGTAGTCAGACAGTGTGTGCTGCCCAAGGGAGATGATGGCATCTAATGGCCGATTGCGTGTGACAGTGGTTGCTGCACAAGGGCGATGATAATATGCCACGCTCGACGTCGTCTGACCGTGTGTGCTTTCAGAAGGCCATAGGGGCATGCCACACTAGACGTAGTAAGACCGTGTATGCTGCGCAAGAGTGATGATAACATGTCACGCCCGATGTCGTTCGTCTGTGTGTGTAGTCCAAGGGCGTGTATGGAATGCAACGCTCAACGTCGTCTGACCGTGTGCTGTCCAAGGGTGATGATGGCATGCAACGTCCGACGTCGTTCGATCGCGTGTGCTGACCAAGGAACATGCGGGCATGCCACTGTCGATGTCTTTCAACCGCATGTGCTGTCCAAGGGAAATGATGTCATGCCACGCACGACGTAGTCCAATCGTGTGTGCTGTCCAAGGGCTATGATGGCATGCAACGTTCGACATCGTCCGACCGTTTACTTCCCAAGGGCTACGTGGGCATGCCATACCTGACGTAATCCGTCAGTATGTTTTGTCAAAGGAAATGATAGCATGCCACGCCCGATGTCTTCCGATAATATATGTTACTAGGGGCGATGATTCCATGCCACGCACGACATCGTCCGATCACGTGTGCTTCCAAAGGGCCGTGATGGCATTCCATGCTCGACGTAGTTCGATTGTGTGTTATGTCCATAAGGGATGATGGCATGCCACGCCCGACATAATCTGATCGTGTATGCTCTCCAAGAGCAATGATAACATGCCACGCCCGAAGTTATCCGCTCGTGAATACTTTCCAAGGGCGATGATGGCATGCAACACCAAACATCATCTGACCGTGTGTGCTGCCCAAGGGCGATGATGGCATGCCACGCCCAACATCGCCTATCTTGTATACATTCCAAGGGCGATGGCATGCCAAGCTAGACGTCGTCTGATCGTTTGTGCTGCCCTAGGGCGATGATGCAATGCAACGCCTAACGTAGTCCGACCGTGTATGCTGTCAAAGGGCGAAGATGGCATGCTACGCCCGACGTCGTACGACTGTGTATGCTATCAAAGAGCGATGATGGGATGCGATTCCCGGCGTCATCCGATCGTGTGTGTTGCCCAGGGGTGATGATGGCATGTCACAACCGACGTTGTCCGACCGTGTGTGCTGCACAAAGGAGATAATGGCATGCTACGCCCGACGTCATCCGATCGTGTGTGCTGCCCAAGGGCCATGCAGGCATGCCACGCCCTACGTAGTCCGATCGTGTGTGTGGTCCAAGGGAGATGATAACATGCCATACCCGATGTCGTTCGATCGTGTATTCTTTCCAAGGGCGATGATAGAATGCCACACCCGCCATTGTCCGACCATGTGTGCTGCCCAAAGGCTATGATGACATGCCATTCCCTATGTAGTCCGATCGTGTGTGTTGTCCTAGAACGATGATGGCATGCCACGCTCGTTGTTTTCCGACTGTGTGTGCTTCCCGAGGACCATGCTGGCATGCCACGCCTAACGTCTTCTGACCTTGTTTGCTCTCCAAGGGCGATAATGGCATGCCACGTCCGATGTCATTCATCAGTATCTTTTGTCCAATGACGATGATGGCATGCCACGCCTGAAGTTGCTCGACCGTTTGTGTTGTCCAAGGGCAATATGGCATGCAAAGTCCGACGTAGTAACACCGTGTGTGCCGCCCAAGGGCAATGATTGCATCAAATTCCCGACGTCATATGAAATTGTGTGCTGCACAAGGGCGATGATAATATGCCACGCTTGACGTCATCCATCCGTGTGTGCAGTCCAATGTATATGACGGCATGCCACATCGACATCGTCTGACCGTGTGGCATGCCAGGCTTGACGTAGTCCAACCGTGTAAGCTGCCCAGGAGTGATGATAACATGTCATGCCTAACGTCATTCCTCTGTGTGTGTAGTCCTAGGGAGTGTAAGGCATGAAACGCTCGACGTCGTCCGACCGTGTGTGTTGACAAAGGGCGACAATGGCATGCCACGCCTGACGTCATTTGATCGTGTGTGCTGACAAAGGACATGCAGGCATGCCACTACCGATGTCTTCCAACCGCATGTTCAGTCCAAAGGTGATGATGGCATGCCACGCACGACCTAGTCCGATCATGTGTGCTCTCCAAGGGCGATGATGGACTGTGCTACCCAAGGGCCATGCGGGCATGCCATAACCGACGTAGTCCTACAGTATGTTTTGTCCAAGGGAAATGATTATATGCCACGCCGATGTCGTCGGACCATGTATGTTTTCCAAGTGCGATTATGGCATAGCACACCCAACGCCGTCTGACAGTGTGTGCTATCCAAGGAAAATGATGGCATGCCACTCCCGACATCATCCGACCCTGTGTATGCTATGGAAGGGCGATGATGGCATGCCACACCCGACAACGTCCGACCGTGAGTTCATTCCAAAGGGCGATGATTGCATGCCACACATGACTTAATCTTACCTTGTGTGCTGCCCAAGGGCTATAATGGGATGGTATGCCCGACTAAGTCCGAATGTGTGTGATGTCCAAGAGTGATGATGGCATGCCAAGCCCAACGTCGTCTAATTGTGTATGCTCTCCAAGTGCGATGATAACATGCCATGCCTGTTGTTGTCCGATCGTGTATACTTTTCAAGGGCGATGATGGCATGCCATGCCAAACGTCATCTGACCGTGTGTGCTGCCCAAGGGACATGCGGGCATGCCACTGCCAACGTCGTCCTATCGTGTATACTTTCCAAGGGTGATGATGGCATGCCACACCAAACGTCATCTGACCGTGTGCGTTGCTCAAGGGCGATAATGGCATGCCACGCCCAGGTTGTCCTATCGTGTATACTTTCCAAGGGCGATGATGGCATGCCACGCCAGACGTCGTCTGACCGTGTGTTATTCCCTATGGCGATGATGGCATGCAACGCCTAACGTAGTCGACCGTGTATGCAGTCCAAGGGAGAAGATGGCATGCCACGCCCGACGTCGTCTGATTGTGTATGCTCTCTAAGGGCGATGATAACATGCCACGCCTAACATCGTCCAACCGTGTGTGCTGTCCAAGGGCGATGATGGCATGCCACACCAAACGTCATCTGACCGTGTGTGCTGCCCAAGGGACATGCGGGCATGCCACTGCCAACGTCGTCCTATCGTGTATACTTTCCAAGGGTGATGATGGCATGCCACACCAAACGTCATCTGACCGTGTGTGCTGCCCAAGGGACATGCGGGCATGCCACTGCCAACGTCGTCCTATCGTGTATACTTTCCAAGGGTGATGATGGCATGCCACACCAAACGTCATCTGACCGTGTGTGCTGCCCAAGGGACATGCGGGCATGCCACTGCCAACGTCGTCCTATCGTGTATACTTTCCAAGGGTGATGATGGCATGCCACACCAAACGTCATCTGACCGTGTGTGCTGCCCAAGGGACATGCGGGCATGCCACTGCCAACGTCGTCCTATCGTGTATACTTTCCAAGGGTGATGATGGCATGCCACACCAAACGTCATCTGACCGTGTGTGCTGCCCAAGGGACATGCGGGCATGCCACTGCCAACGTCGTCCTATCGTGTATACTTTCCAAGGGTGATGATGGCATGCCACACCAAACGTCATCTGACCGTGTGTGCTGCCCAAGGGACATGCGGGCATGCCACTGCCAACGTCGTCCTATCGTGTATACTTTCCAAGGGTGATGATGGCATGCCACACCAAACGTCATCTGACCGTGTGTGCTGCCCAAGGGACATGCGGGCATGCCACTGCCAACGTCGTCCTATCGTGTATACTTTCCAAGGGTGATGATGGCATGCCACACCAAACGTCATCTGACCGTGTGTGCTGCCCAAGGGACATGCGGGCATGCCACTGCCAACGTCGTCCTATCGTGTATACTTTCCAAGGGTGATGATGGCATGCCACACCAAACGTCATCTGACCGTGTGTGCTGCCCAAGGGACATGCGGGCATGCCACTGCCAACGTCGTCCTATCGTGTATACTTTCCAAGGGTGATGATGGCATGCCACACCAAACGTCATCTGACCGTGTGTGCTGCCCAAGGGACATGCGGGCATGCCACTGCCAACGTCGTCCTATCGTGTATACTTTCCAAGGGTGATGATGGCATGCCACACCAAACGTCATCTGACCGTGTGTGCTGCCCAAGGGACATGCGGGCATGCCACTGCCAACGTCGTCCTATCGTGTATACTTTCCAAGGGTGATGATGGCATGCCACACCAAACGTCATCTGACCGTGTGTGCTGCCCAAGGGACATGCGGGCATGCCACTGCCAACGTCGTCCTATCGTGTATACTTTCCAAGGGTGATGATGGCATGCCACACCAAACGTCATCTGACCGTGTGTGCTGCCCAAGGGACATGCGGGCATGCCACTGCCAACGTCGTCCTATCGTGTATACTTTCCAAGGGTGATGATGGCATGCCACACCAAACGTCATCTGACCGTGTGTGCTGCCCAAGGGACATGCGGGCATGCCACTGCCAACGTCGTCCTATCGTGTATACTTTCCAAGGGTGATGATGGCATGCCACACCAAACGTCATCTGACCGTGTGTGCTGCCCAAGGGACATGCGGGCATGCCACTGCCAACGTCGTCCTATCGTGTATACTTTCCAAGGGTGATGATGGCATGCCACACCAAACGTCATCTGACCGTGTGTGCTGCCCAAGGGACATGCGGGCATGCCACTGCCAACGTCGTCCTATCGTGTATACTTTCCAAGGGTGATGATGGCATGCCACACCAAACGTCATCTGACCGTGTGTGCTGCCCAAGGGACATGCGGGCATGCCACTGCCAACGTCGTCCTATCGTGTATACTTTCCAAGGGCGATGATGGCATGCCACGCCAGACGTCGTCTGACCGTGTGTTATTCCCTATGGCGATGATGGCATGCAACGCCTAACGTAGTCGACCGTGTATGCAGTCCAAGGGAGAAGATGGCATGCCACGCCCGACGTCGTCTGATTGTGTATGCTCTCTAAGGGCGATGATAACATGCCACGCCTAACATCGTCCAACCGTGTGTGCTGTCCAAGGGCGATGATGGCATGACACGTCCGAATTCGTTCATCGATGTGTGTTGTCAAAGGGCGATGATGGCATGCCACGCCTGACATAGTCCATTCATGTGTGCTGCATAAGTGCAATGATGGCATTATAAGACCAATGTAGTCAGACCGTGTGTGTTGCGCAAGGGAGATGATGGCATCTAATGACCGATTGCGTGTGACAGTGGTTGCTGCACCAGGGAAATGATAATATGCCACGCTCGACGTCGTCTGACCGTGTGTGCTTTCAAAAGGCCATACGGGCATACCACACTAGACGTAGTAAGACCGTGTATGCTGCGCAAGAGTGATGATAACATTTCACGCCCGATGTCGTTCGTCTGTGTGTGTAGTCCAAGGGCGTGTGTGGAATGCAACGCTCGACGTCATCTGACCGTGTGCATTCCAAGGGCGATGATGGCATGCCACATTCGACGTCGTTCGATCGCGTGTGATGACCAAGGGACATGCGGGCATGCCACTGCCGATGTCTTTCACCCGCATGTGCTGTCCAAGGGCAATGATGTCGTGCCATGCACGACGTAGTCTGATCGTGTGTGCTGTCCAAGGGCGATGATGGCATGCCACGTTCGACGTCGTCCGACCGTGTACTCCCCAAGGGCTATGAATGCATGCCACACCCGAAGGAATTTGACAGTATGTTTTGTCCAAGGGCAATGATAATATGCCACGCCTGACGTCAACAAACGTGTATGTTTTCCAAGTGTGATGATGCCATGTCACGCCCAACATCGTTCGACCGTGTGTGCTATCCAAGGAAAATGATAGCATGCCATGCCCGACGTCATCCGATCGTGTGTCCATTCAAAAGGTGATGATTGCATGCCACGCCCGATGTTGTCCGATAATATATGTTTCTAAGGGCGATGATTCCATGCCACGCACAACATCGTCCGATTGCGTGTTGTGCCCAAGGGCCATGATGGCATTCCATGCTCGACGTAGTCCGATCATGTGTTATTTCCATAAGCGATGATGGCATGCCACGCCCGACGTCATCTAATCGTGTATGCTCTGCAAAAGCAATGATAACATGCCACGCCCGACATCGTCCGATCGTGTATACTTTCCAAGGGCTATGATGGCATGCCACGCCAAATGTCATCTGACCGTGTGTGCTGCCCAAGGGCAATGATGGCATGCCACGTCCAACGTCGTCCTATCGTGTATACTTTCCAAGGGCGATGATGGCATGCCACGCCAGACGTCGTCAGACCGTGTGTGCTGCCCTAGGGCGATGATGGCATGCAACGCCTAACGTAGTTTGACTGTGTATGCTGTCCAAGGGCAGAGATGGCATGCAACGCCTGACGTCGCTTGATCGTGTATGCTCTCTAAGGGCGATGATAACATGCCACGCCTAACATCATCCAACTGTGTGTGCTGTCCAAGGGCGATGATGGCATGACATGTCCGATGTCGTTCATCAGTGTGTGTTGCCAAAGGGAAATGATGGCATGACACGCCTGACATAGTCCATTCATGTGTGCTGCCCAAGTGCAATGATGGCATGCCAAGACCGATGTAGTCAGACTGTGTGTGCTACCCATGGGAAATGATGGCATCTAATGACCGATTTCGTGTGATAGTTGGTGCTACACAATGGCGATGATAATATGCCACGCTCGACGTAATTCGTCTTTTTGTATAGTCCAATGGAGATGATGGCATGCCGCATCAACGTCGCTTGACCGTGTGTGCTTTCAAATGGCCATACGGGCATGCCACGCTTGAGATAGTATGAACGTGTGTGATGCGCAAGAGTGATGATAACATGTCACGCCCCACGTAGTTCGTCTGTTTGTGTAGTCCAAGGGCGTGTATGGAATGAAACGCTCGATGTCGTCTGACCGTGTGTTGTCCCAGGGCGATGATGGCATGCTACGTCCGACGGCATTCGATCGCGTTTGCTGACAAAGGGACATGCAGGCATGCCACTGCCGATGTCTTTCAACCGCATGTGCTGTCCAAGGGCAATGATGTCATGCCACGCACGACGTAGTCCGAACGTGTGTGTTGTCCAAGGGCTATGATAGCATGCAATGTTCGACATCGTCCAATCGTGTACTTGCCAAATCTATGTAGGCATGCCACACCCGACGTAATCTTAAAATATGTTTTGTCCAAGGGCAATGATAATATTCCACGCCTGACGCCAACATACCGTGTATGTTGTCCAAGTGCGATGATGGCATGTCACGCAAAACATTGTTCGATCGTGTGTGCTATCCATGGAAAATGATAGCATGCCACGCCCGACGTCATCCGATCGTGTGTTCATTCCAAAGGTGATGATAGCATGACACGCCCGATGTCTTCCAATAATATATGTTTCTAAGGGCGATGATTCCATGCCACGCACGACATCGTCCGATCACGTGTGCTTCCCAAGGGCCATGATGGCATTCCATGCTCGACGTAGTTTGATCATGTGTTATTTCCATAAGAGATTATGGTATGCCACGCCCGAAAAATTATGATCGTGTATGCTCTCCAAGAGAAATGATAACATGCCATGCCCGACGTCATCCGATTGTGTATACTTTCCAAGGGCGATGAAGGCATGCCACGGCAAACGTCATCTGACCGTGTCTGCTGCCCAAGGGCGATGATGGCATGCCACGTCCAACGTCGTCCTATCGTGAATACTTTCCAAGGGAGATGATGGCATGCCACACCAAATGTCATCTGACCGTGTGTGCTGCCCAAGGGTGATGATGGCATGCCTCGCTTAACATCGTCCAATCGTGTATACTTTCCAATGGCGATGGCATGCCACGCTAGATGTCGTCTGACCATGTGTGCTGCCCTAGGGCGATGATAGCATGCAACGCCTAACGTAGTCCAACCGTGTAGGCTGTCCAAGGGCGAAGAGGGAATCCCACGCCCGACGTCGTTCGACTGTGTATGCTATCTATGAGCGATGATGGCATGCCATTCCCGGCGTCATCTGATCGTGTGTGTTACCCACGGGTGATGATGGCATGTCACAACCGACGTCGTCCGACCGTGTGTGCTGCACAAAGGAGATAATGGCATGCCATGCCGGACGTCATCCGATCGTGTGTGCTGCCCAAGGGCCATGACGGCATGCCACGCCCTACGTAGTCCGATCGTGTGTGTTGTCCAAGGGCGATGATGGCATGCCACACCCGACAACGTCCGACCGTGATTTCATTCCAATGGCGACTATGGCATGCCACGGCCGATGTCGTCCGACAGTGTATCCTCTCAAAGGGCGATGATTGCAAGCAACACATGACTTCTTCTGACCTTGTGTGCTGCCCAAGGGCTATAATGGGATTCTATGCCCGACGTAGTCCTAATGTGTGTGATGTCCAAGAGTGATGATGGCATGCCAAGCCCGACATTGTCTAATTGTGTATGCTCTCCAAGTGCGATGATAACACGCCACGCTTGACGTTGTCCGATCGTGTATACATTCCAAGGGCGATGATGGCATGTCATGCCAAATGTCATCTGACCTTGTGTGCTGCCCAAGGGCGATGATGGCATGCCACGTCCAACGTCGTCCTATCGTGTATACATTCCAAGGGCGATGATGACATGCCACACCAAACGTCATCTGACCGTGTGCGTTGCTCAAGGGCGATGATGGCATGCCACTCCCACGTTGTCCTATCGTGTATACATTCCACGGGAGATGATGGCATGCCACGCTAGACGTCGTCTGACCGTGTGTGCTGCCCTACGGCGATGATGGCATGCAACGCCTAACGTTGTCCGACCGTATATGCTGTCCAAGGGCAAAGATGGCATGCCACGCCAGATGTTGTTCGTCCTTGTGTGCTGTCCATAGGCGATGATTGCATCCAAAGCCCGACGTCATCCGACTGTGACTGCTTCCCAAGTGCGATGAGGGTATGTGACGCCTGATGTCATCCGACTTTGTGTCCTGCCCAAGGTCAACGTGGGCATGCCACTGTCGATGTCATCCAACTTATTGTGTAGTCCAACGGCATTGTCCGCATGCCACGCTTGAGGTTATTCGTCCCTGTGTTCTGACAAAAGGGCGATGATAACATGCCACGCCCGACGTTGTACGACCATATATGCTTTCCAAGGGCAATGATGGCATGCAATGCCCGACGTAGTCCGACCGTGTGTGCTGCCAAAGGACAACGATAGCATGTAACTCCCGACGTCGTTCGACCGTGTTTGCTACCCAAGGGAGATGAAGGCATGGCACGCCCGCGTCATCCAACTGTTTATGCTTTCCAAGGGAGATGATGACATGCCACGCCCGACATCGTCTGACCATGTGTATGCTATCCAAGGGCGATGATGGCATGCCACGCCCGACATCGTCTTACCATGAGTTCATTCCAAAGGCGATGATGGCATGACACGCCCGACATTGTCTGACCGTGTATGCTGTCTAAGGATGATGGAATGCCATGCACGATGTTGTCCAACCGTGTATGCTATCCAAGGGCGATGATGGCATGCCAGACCCAACATCGTCTAACTTTGTATGCTGCTCAAGGGCGATGACTGCATGTCACACCCGATGTCGTCTGACCGTGTGTGCTGCACAAGGGCGATAATGGCATGCCAAGCCCGACGTCATATGATAGTGTGTTCTTCTCATTGGACATGCGAGCATGCCATGCCCTATGTGGTCCTATCGTGTGTGTTGTCCAATGGCGATGATACTATTTCACACCCGACGTCATCCGATCGTGTATGCTTTCCAAGGGCAATGACGGCATGCCACGCCCTACATTGTCCAATCATGCTGCCCAAAGGTGATGATGGCATGCCACGCCCAACGTAGTCCGGCCGTGTGTGCTGTCCTATGGTGAGATGGCATGCAACGCTCGATGTAGTCCAATCATGAGTGCTTCCTAAGGGCAAGGATGGTATCTAACGCCCGACGTCGTCTGACAGTCTGTGCAGCACAAGAGTGATAATGACATGCCACACCCAACGTCGTTTCTCCTTGTTTGCAGTCCAAAGGGGATGATTTCATGCCACCTCAATATTGTTTGACCGTGTGTGCTATCCAAAGGTGATGCATGCCATGGCCGATGTCGTCCGACTTGTGTGTTTCCCAAGGGCCATATGGGCATGCCACGCCCGACATCATCCGACCGTGCATGCTGTCAAAGTACGATGATGGCATGCAACTTTCGACTTGTATATTGTCTAAGGAAAATGATGACATGCCATGCAAAATATCGTCCGTTCGAGTGTGCTTTCCAAGGGTAATGATGGAATGTCACACCCGACATTGTCCGACCGTGTATGTTGTCCAAGGTAGAAGATGGCATGCCACGCCTGACACCGTCCGACAGTGTGCAACCCAGGGCCATGAGGGCAAGACACACTCGACGTATTTCAAAAGTATGTTCTGTCCAAGGGCTGATATTGTGCCACGCCCGACTTCTTCCGACCCGTGTATGTTGTCCAAGTGCGATGATCGCATGCCACACCCAACGTTGTCCGACCATTTGTGCTGTCCAGCGAATATGATAGAATTCCACGCCCGACGTAGTACGATCGTATATTTTTTCTAAGGTCGATGGCATCCCATGCCCGACGTCGTCCAACCATGTATGCTGTCCAAGGGCGATGATGGCATGCCACGCCCGACGTCGTTCGACCGTGTTTGCTGCCCAAGGGTGATGATGGAATGTCATGCCTAACTTCGTATGTGTGTTTCGCACAAAGGAAATAATGGCATGCCAGGCCTGACGTAATCTGATTGTATGTTCTACCCAAAGGGCATGTGGGCATGCCACATCCTACGTTGTCCGATCGTGTGTGTTGTCCAAGAGAAATGATAACATGCCACACCCGACGTTGTCTGACTGTGTGTGCTCCCCAAGGGCGATGATGGCATGCCATGCGCGACATCGTCACATAGTTTGTGCTGCCGAAGGGCAATGATTGCATGCGACGCTCGACGTCGTCCGACCGTGTGTGCTGCCAAAGGACCATGCGGGCAGGCCACGCCCAACGTCGTTCGGTCGTGTATTTGTCTCCTTAATTCAGTAAAAAAATTTTAAAAAAATTTTATTATGTTTTACTTTATATACAATAATATAAATTTAAAACTACAAATATAATATGTTTCGTGCCGTATTAAGTTTAAAATTAAAGACTGGTACAATGCTATGGGAAAATCGAGAAGATATATTAGATTAGTATGAATGCGACAACCATGATCGATGATGGCGTGATGCACCCCACGTAGTCCTACCATATGTGTAGCTCAAGGGCAATGATGTCATCTAACGCTCGAGGTCGTCCGACTTTGTGTGCTGCACAAGGGCAATGATAACATGCCATGCCCAACGTGGTCTAACCGTGTATGCTGTCCACGGGCGATGATGACATTTCACGCCTGACGTTGTCCAACCCTGTGTATGTTATCCAAGGGATATGATGGAATGCCACGCCCTACGTCGTCCGACCGTGTGTTCATTCTAAGGGCGATGGTAGCATGTCACGCCCGACGTCATCTAACTGTGTGTGCTCTCCAAGGGAGATGTTGTCATGCCTCTCCCGATGTCGTCCGACTGTGAGTGCTACCCAAGTGCGTTGATGGAATGACACGCCCGACGTCGTCCGACCGCTTATGCTACCCAAGCGCGATGATGGCATGACACGCTCGACATCGTGCGACCTTGAGTGTTGCCCATGATTCGCGCGGGCATATCACTCATGTTTTCTGTCCAAGCTCGATGATGGCTTGCCATGCCCGACGTCGTCCAATCGTATGTGTTGGCCAAGGGCTATGATGGCATGCCACGCCCGACGTAGTCCGACCGTATATGGTGTCCAAGGGTGATGATGGCATGATAGGCTCGACGTCGTCCCACCATATGTGTTATCCAAGGGCGAACATGTCATGTCACGCCAAACGTCGTTCGACAATGTGTGCTGCCCAATAGCGTTGAAGGCATGCCACGCCTGACGTCATCCGATTGTTTGTGTTACCCAAGGTCCATGTGGGCATTCCATGCCCTACATCGTCCGATCGTGCGTGCTGTCCAAGGGCGATGATAACAAGCCACGCCCGATGTCGTCCGATCGTGTATGCTTTTCAAGGCTAATGATGACACACCTTGTGTGTTGTCGTCCGACCGTGTGTGCATTCCAAGGGCGATGATGGGATTGTCATGCCCAATGTCGTCCGACTGTGTGTGCTGCCGAAGGGTAATAATGGCATGCCACGCCAGATGTAGTCTGATCGTGTGTGCTGTCCAAGGGAGATGATGCATGCCATGCCTGACGTCGTCCAACCGGGTGTGCAAAACTAGGGGAAATGTAAAATTGAACGGGAAAAAAATATTTTTATAATAAAATTTATTGTCTAACATTAAAATTAACATTATCAAATGTATTACCAAGATATTCCAAACTCAAAAATCAGTTTTCTTTTATCAGATTTGTAGCAATAAAGAATTACAATTTTCTTCAAAATTGGGGGAACTTCAAAATTTAATGGGTTAAAAGACGTTTTTCAAAAAATCACCGATGAAGGCATGCCAGACACGACGTTCTCTGAATGTGTGTGTTGTCCAAGGGCAAAATAGTATGCAACGCTCGATGTAGTCCAACCGTGTGTGCTTCCTAAGGGCAATGATGGCATCGAATTCCCGATGTTGTCTGACAGTGTGTGCTGCACAAGGGCGATAATGGCATGTTATGCCCGACGTCGTCTGTCTTTGTGTGCAGTCAAAAGATGATGATGGCATGCCAAGTCAACGTTGTCCGACTGTTTGTTCTGTCAAAAGGGGAAGATGGAATGCCATGCCCGATGTCGTTCGACTAGTGTGTTGCCTAAGGGCAATGCGGGCATGCCACCCCGATGTCGCCCGACCGTGCATGCTCTCTAAGGGCGACGATGGCATGCCACGCCTGACATCGTCTGACCGTGTATATTGTCAAAGGGAAATGATGGCATGCCGTACCCGACATCGTCCCTCCGTGTCTGTTACCCTAGGGCAATAATGGCATCTAACGCCTGACGTCATCTGACCATGAGTGTTGCACAAGGGCAATGATGGCATGCCACGCCCGACGTCATCTGTCTGTGTGTGCAGTCTAATGGCGATGATGGCATGCCACATCGACGTCGTCCGACCCTGTGTGATGTCCAAAGGCTGTACAGTCATGCCATGCCAGATGTTGTCCAATTTTGTGTGCTACCCAAGAGCGATGATAACATGCTACGCTCGACGTTGTTTGTCCATGTGTGTAGTCCAAGGGCGTATATGGAATGCAACGCCCAATGTCGTCCGACTGTGCGTGCTATCCAAGGGCGATGATGGCATGCCACGCCCAACGTGGTCCGATTGTGTGTGTTTCCTAATGGACATGAAGGAAGGCCACAATTGATGTCGTCCAACCGCATGTGCGATCCAAGGGCAATGATGGCATGCAACACCCGACGTAGTCCAATAGTGTGTGCTGTCCAAGGGCAATGATTGCATGGCACACTCAACGTCGTTCGACTGTGTGCTGCCCAAGGGCCATGTAGGCATGCCACACCCGACGTAATACGATGGTATATTTTGTCCAATGGTAATTATGACATGCCACGCCCGCCGTAAGCCGACCATGTATGCTTTCCAAGGGCGAAGATAGCATTCCACGTCCGACATCATTTGATCGTGTATGGTGTCCAAGGGAGATGATGGCATGCCACACCCGACATCGTCCGACATTGTGTGGTGCCTAAGGGCGATGATGACATGTAACGCTGGACTTCGTCAGACCGTGTATGCTGCAAAAGGGTAATGATGGCATGCCACATCCAATGTCGTTCGTCAGTGTGTGTTGTTCAAAGGCGCTAATGGCATGCCACGCGCGACGTCATCCGACTGTGTGTGCTGCCAAAGGTCCATGCGGGCATGCCACGCCGGACGTCAACCGATCGTATGTGTTATCCAAGGGCGATGATGGCATGCCATGCCTGACGCTGTCCGATCATGTGTGCTGACCAAGGGATATGCGAGCATGCCACTGTTGATGTCTTCCGACCGCATGTGCAGCCCAAGGGAGATGATGGCATGCCAGCACGACGTAGTCTGATCGTGTGTGCTGTCCAAGGGCGATGATGGCATGCCACGCTTGACGTGGTCCGAGTGTGTGCTGCCCAAGGGCCATGCAGGCATGCCACACCCGACGTAGTCCGACAGTACGTTTTGTCCAAGGACAATGATACTATGCCACAACCAACGTCGTCCGACCGTGTATTCATTCCAAAGGCGATGATAGCATGACACACCCAATGCCATCCGATAGTATATGTTGTCCAAGGGAGATTATTGCATGCCACGCACGAAACCTTCGGACCGTGTGTGCGGCCAAAGGGCCAAGATGGCATTTCATGCCCGATGTAGTCCCATCGTGTGTGATCTTGAAGAGCGATGGTGGAATGGCATGCCCGACATCGTCTGATCGTGTATGCTCTCTAAGGGCGATGATAACATGCCACGCCTAACGTCGTCCAACCGTGAGTGCTGTCCAAGGGCGATGATGGTATGACACTTTCGATGTCATTAATCAGTGTGTGTTGTCAAAGGGCGATGATGGCATGCCACGCCTGACATAGTCCATTCATGTGTGCTTCCCAAGTGCAATGATGGCATGCCAAGACCGATGTAGTCAGACCGTGTGTGTTGCCCAAGGGAAATGATGGCATCTAATGACCGATTGCGTGTGACAGTGGGTGCTGCACAAGGGCGATGATAATATGCCACGTTGGACCTCATTCGTCTTTTTGTATAGTCCAATGGAGATGATGGCATGCCACATCAACGTCGTCTGACCGTGTGTGCTTTCAAATGGCCATACGGGCATGCCACGCTCGACGTAGTATGACCGTGTGTGATACGCAAAAGTGATGATAACATGTCACGCCCGACGTCGTTCGTCTGTTTGTGTAGTCCATGTTCTTGTATGGAATGCAACGTTCGACGTCGTCTGACCGTGTGCTGTCCAAGGGTGATGATGGCATGACACGTCCGACGTCGTTCGATCGCGTGTGCTGTCCAAGGGCTTTGATGGCATGCAACGTTCGACATTGTCCGACCATGTACTTCCGAAGGGCTACGTCAGCATGCCACACCTGACGTAATCCGTCAGTATGTTTTGTCAAAGGGCAATGATAAAATGCAACGCCAGACGTCAACATACCGTGTATGTTGTCCAAGTGCGATTATCGCATGCCACGCCCAACATTGTTCGACCGTGTGTGCTATCCAAGGAAAATGATAGCATGCCATGCCCGACGTCATCCGATCGTGTGTTCATTCCAAAGGCGATGATAGCATGCCACGCCCGATGTCTTCCGATAATATATGTTTCTAAGGGCGATGATTTCGTGCCACGCACGACATCGTCCGATAACGTGTGCTTGATGGCATTCCATGCTCGACGTAGTTCGATCATGTGTTATGTCCATAAGCGATGATGGCATGCCACGCCCGACATAATCTGATCGTGTATGCTCTCCAAGGGCAATGATAACATGCCACGCCCGACGTCATCCAATCGTGTATACTTTCCAAGGGCGATGTTGGCATGCCACGCCAAACGTCATCTGACCGTGTGCTTTGCCCAAGGGCGATGATGGTATGCCACGTACAACGTCGTCCTATCGTGAATACTTTCCAAGGGCGATGATGGCATGCCACACCAAACGTCATCTGACCGTGTGTGCTGCCCAAGGGCGATGATGGCATGCCAAGCCCAAAATCGTCATATCGTGTATACTTTCCAAGGGCATGGCATGCCACGCTAGACGTCGTCTGACCGTTTGTGCTGCCCTAGGGTGATGATGGAATGCAACGCCTAACGTAGTCTGACCGTGTATGCCGTCCAAGGGCGAAGATGGCATGCCATGCCCGACGTCGTTCGACTGTGTATGCTATCCAAGAGCGATGATTGCATGGCATTCCCGGCGTCATCCGATCGTGTGTGTTGCCCAAGGGTGATGATGGCATGTCACAACCGACGTCGTCCGACCGTGTGTACTGCACAAAGGAGATAATGGCATGCCACGCCGGACGTCATCCGATCGTGTGTGCTGCCCAGGGGCGATGCAGGTATGCCACGCCCTACGTAGTCCGATCGTGTGTGTTGTCCAAGGGAGATGATAACATTCCATACCCGATGTCGTGTATGCTTTCCAAGGGCGATGATAGAATGCTACACCCGCCATTGTCCGACCGTGTGTGCTGCCCAAAGTCTATGATGACTGGGCATTCCCTACGTAGTCCGATCGTGTGTGTTGTCCTAGAACGATGATGGCATGCCATGCTCATTGTTGTCCGTCTATGTGTGCTTCCCGAGGACCATGCTGGCATGCCACGCCTAACGTCGTCTGACCATGTTTGCTGTCCAAGGGTGATAATGGCATGCCACGTCCGATGTCGTTCATCGGTATCTTTTGTCCAAAGGCGATGATGGCATGCCACGCCTGAAGTTCTCCGACAGTTTGTGCTGTCCAAGGGAAATATGGCATGCGAAGCCCGACGTAGTAAGACCGTGTGTGCCGCCCAAGGGCAATGATGACATCAAATGCCCGACGTCATGTGAAATTGTGTGCTGCACAAGGGCGATGATAATATGCCACGCCCGACGTCATCCATCCGTGTGTGCAGTACAATGTATATGACGGCATGCCACATCGACATCGTCTGACCGTGTGAGCTTTCAAAAGGCCATACGGGCATGCCAGGCTTGACGTAGTCCAACCGTGTAAGCTGCCCAAGAGTGATGATAACATCTCATGCATAACGTCATTCGTCTGTGTGTGTAGTCCAAGGGAGTGTAAGGCATGAAACGCTCGACGTCGTCCGACCGTGTGTGTTGTCAAGGGCGATGATGGCATGCCACGCCTGACGTCATTTGATCGTGTGTGATGACAAAGGACATGCAGGCATGCCACTACCAATGTCTTCCAACCGCAAGGGCAGTCCAAGGGCGATGATGGCATGCCACGCCCGACCTAGTCCGATCATGTGTGCTCTCCAAGGACGATGATTGCATGCGACGCACGAACTAGTCCGATCGTGTGTGCTGTCCAAGGGCGATGATGTCATGCCACGCTCGACATCATTCGATTGTGTATGGTTTCCAAGGGCGATGATATTGTATGCCACTCCCGACGTTTTCTGACCGTGTGTGCTGCCCAAGGGTGATGATGACATGCCATGCCCCACGTATTCCGATCGTGTGTGCTATCGAATGGAGATGATGGCATGCCACACTCGTTGTTGTGCGATCGTGTGTTCTGCCTTGGGACCATGTTGTCATGCCACGCCTAACGTCATCCGACCTTGTAAGCTTTCCAAGGGCGATGAAGGCATGCCACGTCTGATGTCCGTCGTCAATATCTATTCTCCAATGGCAATGATGGCATGCCACGCCAGACGACGTCCGACTGTATGTGCTGTCCAAGGGAAAGATGACATTCCAAGCCCGATGTAGTAAGACCGTGTGTGCTGCCCAATGGCAATGATGGAATCTAATGCCTGACTTCGTGTGACAGTCTGTGCTGCACAAGGGCGATGACAATATGCAATGCACGATGTCATGCGTCTCTGTGTGCAGTCCAATGGTGATGATGGAATGCCACTTCGACGTTGTTCGACCGTGTGTGCTTTTAAAATGCCATATGGGCATGCCGCGCTCAACGTAGTCCGACATTGTGTGCTTCCAAAGAGTGATGATAACCTGCCACGCCCAACGTAATTCGTCCGTGTGCGTTGTCCAAGTGCGAGTATGGCATCCTACACTTGACATCGTCCGACCGTGTGGGTTGTCCAAGGGCGATGATATCATGCCATGCCTGACGTTGTCTGATCATGTGTGCTGACCAAGGGATATGCGGGCCTGCCACTGCCGATGTCTTTCGACCGCATGTGCAGCCCAAGGGAGATGATGGCATGCCAAGCACGACGTAGTCTGATCGTGTGTGCTGTCCAAGGGCGATGATGGCATGCCACGCTTGACGTGGTCCGAGCTTGTGCTACCCAAGGGCCATGCAGGCATGCCACACCCGACGTAGTCCGACAGTATGTTTTGTCCAAGGGCAATGATACTATGTGACACCCAACGTCGTTCGACCGTGTATTCATTCCAAAGGCGATGATAGCATGACACGTCCGATGTCATCCGATAGTATATGTTGTCCAAGGGAGATGATTGCATGCCACACACGAAACCTTCCGACCGTGTGTTGTGCCAAAGGGCCAAGATGGCATTCCATGCCCGATGTACTCCCATCGTGTGTGATCGTGAAGAGAGATGACGGAATGGCACGCCCGACATCGTCTGATCGTGTATGCTCTCTAAGGGCGATGATAACATGCCACGCCTAACATCGTCCAACCGTGTGTGCTATCCAAGGGCGATGATGGCATGACACGTCCGATGTCGTTCATCAGTGTGTGTTGTCAAAGGGCGATGATGGCATGCCACGCCTGACATAGTCCATTCATGTGTGCTACCCAAGTGCAATGATGGCATGATAAGAACGATGTAGTCAGACCGTGTGTGCTGTCCAAGGGAGATGATGGCATCTAATGACCGATTGCGTGTGACAGTGGTTGCTGCACAAGGGCAATGATAATATGCCACGCTCGACGTCGTCTGAATGTGTGTGCTTTCAAAAAGCCATACGGGCATGCCACACTAGACGTAGTAAGACCGTGTATGCTGCGCAAGAGTGATGATAACATGTCATGCCCGATGTCGTTTGTCTGTGTGTGTAGTCTAAGGGCGTGTATGGAATGCAACGCTCGACGTCGTCTGACCGTGTTCATTCCAAGGGCGTTGATGGCATGCCACGTTCGACGTCGTTCGATCGCGTGTGCTGACCAAGGGACACGGGGGCATGCCACTACCGATGTCTTTCAACCGTAGGTGCTGCCAAGGGCAATGATGTCATGCCACGCACGACATAGTCTGATCATGTGTGCTGTCGAAGGGCGATGATGGCATTCCACGTTCGACGTCGTCCGACCGTGTACTGCCCAAGGGCTATGAAGGCATGCCACACCCGACGGATTTCAACAATATGTTTTGTCCAAGGGCAATGATAATATGCCACTCCTGACGTCAACAAACGTGTATGTTGTCCAAGTGTGATGATGCCATGCCACGCCCAACATCGTTCGGCCGTGTGTCCTATCCATGGAAAATGATAGCATGCCATGCTAGACATCATCCGATCGCGTGTTCATTCCAAAGGCGATGATAGCATGCCACGCCCGATGTTGTCCGATAATATATGTTTCTAAGGGCGATGATTCCATGCCACGCACGACATCGTCCGATCGCGTGTGCTGCCCAAGGGCCATGATGGCATTCCATGCTCGACAAGTCCGATCATGTGTTATGTCCATAAGCGATGATGGCATGCCACGCCCGACGTCATCTAATCGTGTATGCTCTCCAAGAGCAATGATATCATTCCACGCCCGACGTCGTCCGATCGTGTATTGTTTCCAAGGGCGCATGGACGCCAAACGTCATCTAACCGTGTGTGCTGCCCAAGGGCGATGATGGCATGCCACGTCCAACGTCGTCCTATCGTGTATAATTTCCAAGGGCGATGATGGCATGCCACACCAAAGGTCATATGACCGTGTGCGCTGCCCAAGGGCGATGATGGCATGCCACGCCTAACGTCGTCCTATCGTGTATACTTTCCAAGGGCGATGATGGCATGCCACGCCAGGCGTCGTCTTACCGTGTGTGCTGCCCTAGGGCGATGATGGCATGCAACGCCTTACGTAGTCTAACTGTGTATGTTGTCCAAGGGCAAAGATGGCATGCAAAGCCTGACGTCGTCTGATCGTGTATGCTCTTTAAGGGCGATGATAACATGCCACGCCTAACGTCATCCAACTGTGTGTGTTGTCCAAGGGCGATGATGGCATGACATGTCCGATGTCGTTATCAGTGTTTGTTGTCAAAGGGCGATGATGGCATGACACGCCTGACATAGTCCATTCATGTGTGCTGCCCAAGTGCAATGATGGCATGCCAAGACCGATGTAGTATGACCGTGTGTGCTACCCAAGGGAAATTATGGCATCTAATGACCGAATGCGTGTGACAGTTGGTGCTGCACAATGGCGATGATAATATGCCACGCTCGACGTCATTCGTCTTTTTGTATAGTCCAATGGAGATGATGGCATGCCGCATCAACGTCGTCTGACCGTGTGTGCTTTCAAATGTCCATACGGGCATGCCACGGTCGAGGTAGTATGACCGTGTGTGATGCGCAAGAGTGATGATAACATGTCACGCCCCACGTCGTTCGTCTGTGTGTGTAGTCCAAGGGCGTGTATGGAAGGCAACGCTCGACGTCGTCTGACCGTGTGTTGTCCAAGGGCGATGATGGCATGCCACGTCCGACGTCGTTCGATCGCGTTTGCTGACCAAGGGACATGCGGGCATGCCACTGCCGATGTCTTTTTACCGCATGTTCTGTCCAAGGTCAATGATTTCATGCCACGCAGACGTAGTCCGATCATGTGTGCAGTCCAAGGGCTATGATGGCATGCAACGTTCGACATCGTCCGATCGTGTACTTCCCAAGGGTTACGTGGGCATGCCACACCCGACGTAATCCGACAGTATGTTTTGTCCAAGGGCAATGATAATATGCCACGCTAGATGTCAACATACAGTGTATGTTGTCCAAGTGCGATGATGGCATGCCACGCCCATCATTGTTCGACCGTGTGTGCTATCTAAGGAAAATGATAGCATGCCACGCCCGACGTCATCCGATCGTGTGTTCATTGCAAAGGCGATGATAGCATGACACGCCCGATGTCTTCCGATAATATATGTTTCTAAGGGAGATAATTCCATGCCATGCACGACATCGTCCGATCACGTGTGCTTCCCAAGATCCATGATGGCATTCCATGCTCGACGTAGTTCGATCGTGTCTTATGTCCATAAGCGATGATGGCATGCCACGCCCGAAAAATTCTAATCGTGTATGCTCTCCACGAGCAATAATAACATGCCACGCCTGACGTCATCTGATCGTGTATACTTTCAAAGGGCGATAAAGGCATGCCACGCCAAACGTCATCTGACCGTGTGTGCTGCCCAAGGGCGATGATTGAATGCCACGTACAACATCGTCCTATCATGAATACTTTCCAAGGCGATGATGGCATGCCAACGTCATCTGACCGTGTGTGCTGCCATAGGGCGATGATGGCATGCAACGCCTAACGTAGTTCGACCGTGTATGTTGTCCAAGGGCGAAGATGGCATGCCACGGCCGACGTCATTCGACTGTGTATGCTATCCATGAGCGATGACGGCATGCCATTCTCGGTGTCATCCGATCGTGTGTGTGTTGCCCAAGGGTGATGATGGCATGTCACAACCGACGTCGTCCGACCGTGTGTGCTGCACAAAGGAGATAATGGCATGCCACGCCGGACGTCATCCGATCGTGTGTGCTGCCCAAGGGCCATGGTGGCATGCCACGCCCTACGTAGTTCGATAGTGTGTGTTGTCCAAGGGAGATGATAACATGCCATACCCGATGTCGTTCGATCGTGTATGCTTTCCAAGGGTGATGATAGCATGCCACACCTGCCATTGTTTGACCGTGTGTGCTGCCCAAAGGCTATGATGACATGCCATTCCTGAAGTAGTCCGATCGTGTGTGTTGTCCTAGAACGATGATGGCATTCCACGCACGTTGTTGTCCGACTGTGTGTGCTTCCCGAGGACCAAGCTTGCATGCCACGCCCGATGTTGTCCGATAATATATGTTTCTAAGGGAGATGATTCCATGCCACGCACGACATCGTCCGATCGCGTGTGCTGCCCAAGGGCCATGATGGCATTCCATGCTCGACAAGTCCGATCATGTGATATGTCCATAAGCGAAGATGGCATGCCACGCCCGACATCATCTAATCGTGTATGCTCTCCAAGAGCAATGATAACATTCCATGCCCGACGTCGTCCGATCGTGTATACTTTCCAAGGGCGATGATGGCATGCCACGCCAAACGTCATCTGAACGTGTGTGCTGCCCAAGGGCGATGATGGCATGCCACGTCCAACGTCGTCCTATCGTGTATACTTTCCAAGGGCGATGATGGCATGCCACACCAAACGTCATATGACCGTGTGCGCTGCCCAAGGGCGATGATGGCATGCCACGCCCAACGTCGTCCTATCGTGTATACTTTCCAAGGGCGATGAAGGCATGCAACGCCAGACGTCGTCTTACCGTGTGTGCTGCCCTAGGGCGATGATGGCATGCAATGCCTAACCTAGTCCGACTGTGTATGTTGTCCAAGGGCAAAGATGGCATGCAAAGCCTGACGTCGTCTGATCGTGTATGCTCTTTAAGGGTGATGATAACATGCCACGCCTAACGTCATCCAACTGTGTGTGTTGTCCAAGGGCGATGATGGCATGACATGTCTGATGTCGTTCATCAGTGTTTGTTGTCAAAGGCTGATGATGGCATGACACACCTGACATAGTCCATTCATGTGTGCTGCCCAAGTGCAATGATGGCATGCCAAGAATGATGTAGTCAGATCGTGTGTGCTACCCAAGGGAAATGATGGCATCTAATGACCGATTGCGTGTGACAGTAGGTGCTGCACAATGGCGATGGTAATATGCCACGCTCGACGTCATTCTTCTTTTTGTATAGTCCAATGGAGATGATGGCATGCCGCATCAACGTCGTCTGACCGTGTGTGCTTTCAAATGTCCATACGAGCATGCCACGCTCGAGGTAGTATGACCGTGTGTGATGCGCAAGAGTGATGATAACATGTCACGCCCCACGTCATTCGTCTGTGTGTGTAGTCCAAGGGCGTGTATGGAATGCAACGCTCGACGTCGTCTGACCGTGTGTTGTCCAAGGGCGATGATGGCATGCCACGTCCGACGTCGTTCGATCGCATTTGCTGACCAAGGGACATGCGGGCATGCCACTGCCAATGTCTTTTAATCGCATGTGCTGTCCAAGGGCAATGATATCATGCCACGCACGACATAGTCCGATCGTGTCTGTTGTCCAAGGTCTATGATGGCATGCAACGTTCGACATCGTCTGATCGTGTACTTCCCAAGGGCTACGTGGGCATGCCACACCCGACGTAATCCGACAGTATGTTTTGTCCAAGGGCAATAATAATATGCCACACTAGACGTCAACATACCGTGTATGTTGTCTAAGTGCGATGATGGCATGCCACGCCCAACATTGTTCGACCGTGTGTGCTATCCAAGGAAAATGATAGCATGCCACGCCCGACGTCATCCGATCGTGTGTTCATTCCGAAGGCGATGATAGCATGACACGCGCGATGTCTTCCGATAATATATGTTTCTAAGGGCGATGATTCCATGCCATGCACGACATCGTCCGATCACGTGTGCTTCCCAAGATCCATGATGGCATTCCACGCTCGACGTAGTTCGATCGTGTCTTATGTCCATAAGCGATGATGGCATGCCACGCTCGAAAAATTCTAATCGTGTATGCTCTCCACGAGCAATGATAACATGCCACGCCCGACGTCATCTGATCGTGTATACTTTCCAAGGGCGATGAAGGCATGCCACGCCAAACGTCATCTGACCGTGTGTGCTGCCCAAGGGCGATGATGGAATGCCACGTCAAACGTCGTCCTATCATGAATACTTTCCAAGGGCGATGATGGCATGCCACACCATACGTCATCTGACCGTGTGTGCTGCCCTAGGTCGATGATGGCATGCAACGCCTAACGTAGTCCGACCGTGTATGTTGTCCAAGGGAGAAGATGGCAAGCCACGCCCGATGTCGTTCGACTGTGTATGCTATCCATGAGCGATGATGGCATGCCATTCTCGGCGTCATCCGATCGTGTGTGTTGCCCAAGGATGATGATGTCATGTCACAACCCGATGTCGTTCGATCGTGTATGATTTCCAAGGGCGATGATAGCATGCCACACTCGCCATTGTCCGACCGTGTGTGCTGCCCAAAGGCTATGATGACATGCCATTCCTGAAGTAGTCTGATGGTGTGTCTTGTCCTAGAACGATGATGGCATTCCATGCTCGTTGTTGTCCGACTGTGTGTGCTTCCCGAGGACCAAGCTGGCATGCCACGCCTAACGTCATCTGACCATGTTTGCTGTCCAGGGGCGATAATGACATGCCACGTCCGATGTCGTTCATCAGTATCTTTTGTCCAAAGGCGATGATGGCATGCCACGCCTGAAGTTGTCCGACCGTTTGTGCTGTCCAAGGGAAATATGGCATGCCAAGCCCGACGTAGTAAGACCATGTGTGCCGCCCAAGGGCAATGATGACATCAAAAGCCCGACGTCATGTGAAATTGTGTGCTACACAAGGGCGATGATAATATGCCACGCCCAACGTCATCCGTCCTTGTTTGCTGTCCAATGTATATGACGGCATGCCACATCGACCTCGTCTGACCATGTGAGCTTTCAAAAGGCCATACGGGCATGCCAGGCTTGACGTAGTCCAACCGTGTAAGCTACCCAAGATTGATGATAACATGTCATGCCTAACGTCATTCGTCTGTGTGTGTAGTCCAAATAAGTGTAAGGGCATGAAACGCTCGACGTCGTCCAACCGTGTGTGTTGACAAAGGGCGATAATGGCATGCCACGTCTGACGTCATTTGATCATGTGTGCTGACAAAGGACATGCAGGCATGCCACTACCGAGATCTTCCAACCGCATGTGCAGTCCAAGGGCGATGATGGCATACCACGCACGACCTAGTCCGATCATGTGTGCTCTCCAAGGGCGATGATGGCATGCCACGAACGAACTAGTCCTATCGCGTGTGCTGTCCAAGGGCGATGATGGCATTCCACGCTTGATGTCGTCCAACCATGTGCTGCCAAATGGCCATGCGAGCATGCCATAACCAACGTAGTCCTACAGTATGTTTTGTCCAAGGGCAATGATTATATGCCATGCCGACGTCGTCGGACCGTGTATGTTTTCCAAGTGCGATTATTGCATAGCACACCCAACGCCGTCTGACAGTGTGTGCTATACAAGGAAAATGATGGCATGCCACTCCCGACAGCATCCGACCCTGTGTATGCTATGGAAGTGCGATGATGGCATGCCACACCCGACAACGTCCGCCGTGAGGTCATTCTAATAGCGATGATGGCATGCCACGCCCGATGTCGTCCGAGAGTGTATCCTGTCAAAGGGCGATGATTGCATGCCACACATGACATCCTCTGACCTTGTGTGCTGCCCAAGGGCTATAATGGGATGCTATGCCCGACGTAGTCCAAATGTGTGTGATGTCAAAGAGTGATGATAGCATGCCTAGCCCGACGTCATCTAATTGTGTATGCTCTCCAAGTGCGATGCTAACCTGCCACGCCTGACATTGTCCGATCGTGTATACTTTCCAAGGGCGATGATGGCATGCCACGTTAAACGTCATCTGACCGTGTGTGCTGCCCAAGGGCGATGATGGCATGCCACGTCCAACGTCGTCCTATCGTGTATACTTTCCAAGGGCGATGATGGCATGCCACACCAAACGTCATCTGACCGCGTGCGCTGCTCAAGTGCGATGATGGCATGCCACGCCCAACGTCTTGCTATCGTGTATACTTTCCAAGGTCGATGATGGCATGTCATGCCAGACGTCGTCTGACCGTGTGTGCTGCCCTACGGTGATGATGGCATGCAACGCCTAATGTAGTCCGACCGTGTATGCTGTCCAAGGGCGATGATGGCATGCCACGCCCGATGTCGTCGGATCGTGTATGCTCTCTAAGGGCGATGATAGCATGCCACGCCTAACGTCGTCCAAGCGTGTGTGCTGTCCAAGGGCAATGATGGCATAACACGTCCGATGTCGTTCATAAGTGTGTGTTGTCAAAGGGTGATGATGCCATGACACGCCTGACATAGTCCATTCATGTGTGCTACCCAAGTGCAATGATGGCATGTCAAGACCGATGTAGTCAAACCGTGTGTGTCGCCCAAGAGAAATGATGGCATCCAATGACCGATTGCGTGTGACAGTGGGTGCTGCACAAGGGAGATGATAATATTCCACGCTCGACGTCATTCGTCTTTTTGTATAGTCCAATGGAGATGATGGCATGCCACATCAACATCGTCTGACCGTGTGTGCTTTCAAATGGCAATACGGGCATGCCACGCTCGACGTGTATGACCGTGTGTGATGCGCAAAAGTGATGATAACTTATCACGCCCTACGTCATTCGTCTGTGTGTGTAGTCCAACTTCTTGTATGGAATGCAACGCTCGACATCGTCTGACCACGTGCTGTCCAAGAGTGATGATGGCATGCCACGTCCGACGTCGTTCGATGGCGTGAGCTGACCAAGGGACATGCGGGCATGCCACTGCCGATGTCTTTCAACCGCATGTGCTGTCCAAGGGAAATGATGTCATGCCACGCACGACATAGTCCGATCGTGTGTGCTGCCCAAGGGCTATAATGGCATGCAACGTGCGACATCGTTCGACCGTATACTTCCCAAGGGCTACGTGGGCATGCCACACCTGACTTAATCCATCAGTATGTTTTGTCAAAGGGCAATGATAATATGCCACGCCAGACGTCAACATACCGTGTATGTTGTCCAAGTGCGATTATGGCATGCCACGCCTAACATTGTTCGACCGTGTGTGCTATCCAAGGAAAATGATAGCATGCCACACCCGACGTCATCCGATCGTGTGTTCATTCCAAAGGCGATGATAGCATGCCATGCCCGACGTCATCGGATCGTGTGTTCATTCCAAAGGCGATGATAGCATGCCACGCCCGATGTCTTCCGATAATATATGTTTCTAAGGGCGATGATTCCATGCCACGCACGACATCGTCCGATCACGTGTGCTTCCCAAGGGCCATGATGGCATTCCATGCTCGACGTAGTTCGATCGTGTGTTATGTCCATAAGCGATGATGGCATGCCACGCCCAACATAATCTGATCGTGTATGCTCTCCAAGAGCAATGATAACATGCCACGCCCGACGTCGTCCGACCTCTTGTGCTACCCAAGCGCAATGATGGCATGACACGCTCGACATCGTGCGACCTTGAGTGTTGCCCAAGATTCGCGCGGGCATGTCACTCGTGTTTTCTGTCCAAGCTAGATGGTGGCCTGCCACGCCCGACGTCGTCCGATCGTATGTGTTGGCCAAAGGCTATGATGGCATGCCACGCCCGATTTCATCCGTCTATGTGTGCAGTCCAATGGCGATGATGGCATGCCACATCGACATCGTCCGACCCTGTGTGACGTCCAAAGGCTGTACAGTCATGCGATCCCAGATGTTGTCCAATTGTGTGTGCTACCCAAGAGCGATGATAACATGCCACGCTCGACGTCGTTTGTCCATGTGTGTAGTCCAATGGCGTATATGGAATGCAACGCCCAATGTCGTCCGACTGTGCGTGCTATCCAAGGGTGATGATGGCATGCCACGCCCAACGTGGTCCGATGTGTGTGTTCCCTAATGGACATGACGGAAGGCCACAATTGATGTCGTCCAACCGCATGTGCGGTCAAAGGGCAATGATGGCATGCAACGCCCGACGTAGTCCAATCGTGTGTGCTGTCCAAGGGCAATAATTGCATGGCACACTCAACATCGTTCGACTGTGTTCTGCCCAAGGGCCATGCAGGCATGCCACAACCGACGTAATACGATGGTATGTTTTGTCCAATGATAATTATGACATGCCACGCCCGATGTAAGCTGACCATGTATGATTTCCAAGGGCGAAGATAGTATTCCACGTCCGACATCATCCGATCGTGATGGTGTCCAAGGGCGAAGATGGCATTCCACATCCGACATCGTCCGACATTGTGTGGTGCCTAAGGGCGATGATGACATGTAACGCCGGACTTCGTCAGACCGTGTATGCTGCAAAAGGGTGATGATGGCATTCCACGTCAAATGTCGTTCGTCAGTGTGTGTCGTCCAATGGCGCTAATGGCATGCCACGCCCGACGTCATCCGACTGTGTGTGCTACCCATGGTCCATGCAGGCATGCCACGCCAGACGTCAACCGATCGTATGTGTTATCCAAGGGAGATGATAACATGCCACGCCCGACGTCAACCCATCGTTCATGCTTTCCCAGGTAGATGATGGCATGCCACGCCCGACATTATCCTACCGTGCTACCTAAGGGCGGTGATGACATGCTACGCCAACCTAGTCCAATCGTGTGTGCTGTCCAAGGGCGATGATGGCACGAGACGCTCATCGTCGTTAGACCGTCTGTGCTGGCGAAAGACCATGCTGGCATGCCACGCCTAATGTTGTACGACTGTGTGCTATCCAAGGGCGAAATGGTGTGACACGCCGGATATAGTCCAACCGTTTGTGTTTCCAAAGGGCAATGATGGCATCCAATTCCCAATGTCGTCTGAAAGTGTGTGCTGCACAAGGGCGATAATTGCATGGCATGCCAAGTCAACGTCGTCCGACTGTGTTTTCTGTCAAAAGGGGAAGATGGAATGCCATGCCCGACGTCGTTCGACTGCTGTGTTGCCCAAGGGCAATGCGGGCGTGCCGCGCCCGATTTCTTCCGACTGTGCATTCTCTCCAAGGGCGATGATGGCATGCAACGCCCCACATCGTCTAACCGTGTATATTGTCAAAGTGAAATGATGGCATGCCATACCCGGCATCGCCCGTCCGTGTCTGTTACCCTAGGGAAATGATAACATCTATCGCCTGACGACGTCTGACCATGAGTGTTGCACAAGGGCGATGATAGCATGCCACGACCGACGTAATCCATTTGTGTGTCCAGTCCAATGACGATGATGGCATGCAACGTCGACATCGTCTGACCCTGTGTGCCATCCAAAGGCTGTATAGTCATGCCATGCAAGATTTAGTCCAATTGTGTGTGCTGCCCAAGAGCGATGATAACATGCCACGCTCGACGTCGTTTGTCCATGTGTGTAATCAAAGGGCGTATATGTCATGCAACGCCGAATGTCGTCCGTCTGTGAGTGCTATCCAAGGGCGATGATGGCATGCCATGCCCAACGTGGTCCGATTATGTGTGCTCCCTAATGGACATGCTGAAAGGCCACACTTTATGTTGTCCAACCGCATGTGCGGTCCAGGGGAGATGATGGCATGCCACGCCAGACGTAGTACGATCGTGTGTGCAGTCAAAGGGCAATTATTGTATGGCACACTCGACGTCGTTCGACTTTGTGCTGCCCAAGGGCCATGCGGGCATGACACACCCAACGTAATCCGATGGTATGTTCTTTCCAAGGGTGATGATAATGTGCCACACCCGACGTCGTCCTATTGTGTATGTTATCCAAGTGCGATGATGGCATGTTACACCCAACGTCGTCCGACCGTGGGTGTTTTCCAAGGGCGATGATGGCATGCAACGCCTAATGTATTCCGACCGTGTATGCTGTCCAAAGAAGAAGATGGCATGCCATGCCCGACATCGTCCGACCGTGTGTGCTGTCCAAGGTTGATGATGTCATAACACGCCCGAAGTCGTCTGATTGTGTGTGTTGCCCAAGGGCGATGATGACATGTCACAGCCGACATCGTCCAACCGTGTGTGCAGCACAAAAGTGATTATGGAATTCCAAGCCGGACGTGAACCAATCGTTCGTGTTACCGAAGGTCCATGCAGGCATGCCACGCCCTATGTGGTCCGATCGTGTGTGTTGTCCGAGGGAGATGATAACATGCCACACTCGACATCATTCGATCATGTATGGTTTCCAAGGGCGATGATATAGTATGCCACTCCCGACGTTTTCCGACCGTGTGTGCTGCCCAAGGGTAATGATGACATGCCATGCCCCACATAGTCCGATCGTGTGCGCAATCCAAGGGAGATAATGGCATGCCACACTCGTTGTTGTGCGACCGTGTGTGCTGCCCGAGGACCATGCTACCATGCCACGCCTAACGTCATCCGACCGTGTAGGCTTTCCCAGGGCGATGAAGGCATGCCACGTCTAATGTCCGTCGTCATTATCTATTCTCCAATGGCAATGAAGGCATGCCACGCCAGACGACGTCCGACTGTATGTGCTGTCTAAGGAAAATATGGCATTCCAAGCCCGATGTAGTAAGACTGTGTGTGCTGCCCAATGGCAATGATGGAATCTAACGCCTGACTTCGTTTGACAGTGTGTGCTGCACAAGGGCGATGACAATATGCCATGCACGATGTCATACGTTCATGTCTGCAGTCCAATGGTGATTATGGGATGCCACATCGACGTTGTTCGACCGTGTGTGCTTTTTAAAGGCCATACGGGCATGCCGCGCTCAACGTAGTCCGACATTGTGTGCTTCCCAAGAGTGATGATAACATGCCACGCCCAACATCATTCGTCCGTGTGTGTAGTCCAAGGGCGAGTATGGCATGCAACACTTGACATCGTCCGACCGTGTGTGCTGTCCTAGGGCGATGATGGCATGCCATGCCTGACGTTGTCCGATCATGTGTGCTGACCAAGGGATATGCGAGCATGCCACTGCCGATGTCTTCCGACCGCATGTGCAGCCCAAGGGAGATGATGGCATGCCAAGCACGACGTAGTCTGACCGTGTGTGCTGCCCAAGGGCGATGATGGCATGTCACGTCCAACGTCGTCCTATCGTGCATACTTTCAAAGGGCGATGATGGACTGCCACACAAAACGTCATCTGACCGTGTGCGCTGCTCAAGGGCAATGATGGCATGCCACGCCCAACGTCGTCCTATCCTGTATACTTTCCATGGGCGATGATGGCATGTCACGCCAGACGTCGTCTGACCGTGTGTGCTGCCCTACGGCAATGATGGCATGCAACGCCTAACGTAGTCCGACCATGTATGCTGTCCAAGGGAAAAGATGGCATGCCACACCCGACGTCGTCTGATCGTGTATGCTCTCTAAGGGCGATGATAACATGCCACGCCTAACGTCGTCCAACTGTGTGTGCTGTCCAAGGGAGATGATGGCATGACACGTCCGATGTCATTCATAAGTGTGTGTTGTCAAAGGGCGATGATGGCATGACACGCTTGACATAGTCCATTCATGTCACTACACCATTTTAGGCCTACGACCACATTTATTTTGGACTACACTTGTAAAGTGTTGCCTAAAGTAGTTTTGGGAACGCTTTTAAAGCGTAGCCAAAATTTTTAACTTTTAGCTACAATAATTTTGGCAACACTTCAAAAGTGTACTCTTTAATAATACAAGATACACTTTATAAGTGTTGTTAAAATATGATATAATTGGCAACACCTATTTACATATATGACCACACTTCTAAAATGTCCTATTTTTATAATTGAAAAAACAACACTTTATAAGTGTTGCCTTAAAATTTTTCACTAAAATATTATATTCCCTCCAATATTTTTAACACTCCCTCCCATTTTATTGGCCAAAAAAAAAATTAATTAATAATAAAACTAAAAGACTTTCTATTTCCTTCTCGCTTTCCCTTTCCTTTTCTGAAGAACTCACGCTTTCCCTTTCCCTTTCCTTTCTCTGATATTGTGCTAAAGATGGTGCTATTTCCTTCAAGTCACGCTTTCCCTTTCCTTCCTCGAGCTGAAGAACTAACAATTTCTTTTATCCGAGCTGAAGATCGAGCTAAAGATCGAGCAGCAAAACTCATCGAGCTAACCGAGCTTTCTCTTCTCCGAGCTGAAGATTTTGTCAAGGTAAGAGCTGAAGATTTCATCAAGCTTCATCATATTGAATAAATTTTTATATTTTTTGTTTAGAAGGAATTGATTCGGGTTGTTATCAAGATGAACTGAAGTTAAGTCTCTCCGTCACACTTTTCTCTCAGATTTCTCGTTGCAGGACTTGATTTAAGACAGATTTAGGGTTTACCTGGTAAGAATTCTATCTTTGAAAGTCTAAATTCTAGCTTTAGGTTTTTGATGTTCTTGTGTTTTTGTACAATTTTTGGGAGTCTAACTCGTAATTTAGCTTTACTAGTTGATTTCTGGGTGCCCTGAGCATTAATACCTTGTATCGTGATGTTGAACTAATGAAAAGCAGAAAACTGAATGAACTGAGATATTTAGTTGTTCGTTCGATAAAAGTAAAGAATTGTGAAGATTGAGTATAATGAAATGATGGGCATTAAACAGAACAAGTATTGTTATAATAGGTTATCATGATATTTTCAATTTGATATGGAACCGTTACTATAATGTTTTTATTGAACATTACTCCTCCAGTTTCTCTTTATATGACATAGTTTCAATTATTTTTTTTAAACTTGCGTGTTATATTTGTTTTGACATTTATGTAGCTATAAAACTTTTGAAACATGTAGATTCTCCTGAGTAGCTAAGCTGAAACACTGAAGAATTGAGTTGAAGATTCTCCTCTCCAGATTTTGATTTGCTCGACGAAATGAAGAGTTGATGCTGAAGAACTGGGGATCGAAGAAATAAAAATCGAAGAGCTGAAGGACGGAAGCTGAAGAACTGATTTCATCAAGTAAGTACAAATTTTGACTTACTTTAGAAACTGAAATAGAGGTGTCAGGTAGTATTGTGAGAATTGTGTGTTAAGGTGCCCTTGTTTAATTGCCACTGTCTGCCCTTGTTGTTGACCCTGCTGTTGTTTAGATTGCTGTTGCTGAGTTTTATTGTTAGTTGAGGCTCTATGGTCAGGGTTAAGGTATGACTGTACCCCCTCATGAAAAACATGGGGCAAATTCCCTCCTCTTGTTTCCCCTTTCTGCAGAAGTGAGGCTGTATTAACAACCCTAATCCATCCCTCCTTCAACTTCAACAATATTAGTAGCAGTTTTAGACAAATTATTTGAGTAAGGTTTCATAGCTATGATACCTGATATTTTGCTATTGACATCCCCTCCTTGTTGCATTTTTTGTTTTCCTTTATCATTTTCATGCTCATACCTGTTACATTAAGCATTTTGGTAACTCAATTTTATACTTCACCCTGATCAAATTGGTCTCAATTTTACATTAAGCTTTGTTTGTGTAGTGCATTTTCAAGTATAGATAGTAACTTTAGCTAATTCAGTCGTTTTGGCCATAAGTATAGAGAGTAACTCTATTAGCTGGAAATCTATCAAAACGCGGCTGGGTCGACGGAACTCGCGACGGGACGTCGTGGTCACGACGAGCCGTCGTGGACCTCACGACGGGCCACCGTGGACCTCGCGACGGGCCGTCGTAGTTATGAGAGGCCGTCGTGGTCATGACGGGCCGTGGTCATGACGGGCCGTCGTGGTCATGACGGGCCGTCGTGGTTATGACGGGCCGTCGTGGTCATCCGTCGTGGTCATGACGGGCCATCGTGGACTCCGTCGTCCCATACTTGCAAGTTTCTTCTGCTACTTCTCTGATCTTCATGACGAATATGCAAGACGGACCGTCATGGCTACGACGGTCCACGCTTTCCGTTACAGCTGAAATTTCAAATTGATTAATTGTTAAATTTCTTAATTTTGTGTTTTTTCTTGATGGACTGATTTGTTTACTAGAGGAATTGATATTCAAGCAGTTAACGTTGTAATCAATTCTGATTTTCCTAAGAACTCAGAAACGTATTTGCACAGGGTATGTATAACAGATCTTTGATCTTGCTTATTGACTTATGTATTGTTTTTGCTATTTCTTCATTGGTAATTTATTGTTAGTGGCTTTTGTTTGAATTGAGCTAAGGTTTTGTTTCTCTTGACCACTATTCATCTTGCTTGTCTTGTATGGTTGAAGTGTAGTTTTGCTATGTCAGATTTAGTTTCCTTGTTTGATCGTGTGGAACTTATTAACTACACAAGGAAACTAATCTAATTTTCTTTAATTTTTGCTGCTGCTGTAATCTACAATCTGGACTTGTCTCTCTTTAGTTGTTGTTAATGTATTTGGTTTAAATTGAGCTAAGGTCTTGCTTCTTTTGTTTCACTGTTTTTTTGGCATTTGTATAGAACATTGGCATGGTATGGAATCTGCAATATGCAGATTTGTTGTTAATGTTTTCTGTAACTGCTGTTTCTATATATAAATATTTCTGTCAGTAAAGTCTATTTTCTTTCTTATTATATAGAATATCCATGTTATAACAATAACTTTTGACATCCTAGTAGAAGGCGTGCTTCCATAACTACAAACAAATAAACAAATAATTATTAGGAGAATCTAATTGTTTGTGTCTCCTCATTAATTCCTTTTTGCTTTAGTGTTCGTGTTAGTTTGCGTGCATCATGGTTATTGTATAACACCAAATAATTTATATTGTTTCTTATGAAGTTTGAACCCTAATGCTATTATTCATTGTTGTTGAACTCATTTGGAATTCTAGACACCTAAGGTAAGATCATCTACTTTGAACATCAAAAGACAAGTAGGCATCTACTTTGAACATCAAAAGATGCAATCTAATTTTCTGTAACTGCTGGATTTCTTGCCTCTCTATCTTGTTGCAATCTGAACTTCTTCCCTCTTCTATATAACTGCTAATATCTTATTTGTGTAGGGAAATGGAGGTGATCAAATTTGAAGTGGATGATGAAGAGTTTTTGAACTATTGTAAAAGTTTAAATACATATTTGATTTATTGTGTACACATTTAAAATATTGATGTATAAGTATGGGTATGTATACAACACATACTATCTTTTGGTTGTACATGAAATATTTCTCGAAGTTTATTTGAAATATATAGCTTCAATTTAAAGATTAATTAGTTCATTTTGTGTTTTAGGTCACTTGTATGTATGTAAATATATTATATATATTTGCGCTACATGTAGGCTTATAAATGTTGAAGTTACACTTTGTAAGTGTCGCTCTAGGTAGATAAAAAGTTACACTTTGAAAGTGTTGCAATAGATGACCAATAAAAGGCAACACTTTTTATGTGTGACCAATAAATCTGAAAAGGCAACGCTTTTAAGTGTAGTCTAACAAAAAATAGGTGTTGCTAATGCACGTCTTTAAAGCGTGCCCTTATACCTATTTGGCTACGCTTTATAAGTGTAGCCAAAGATGGCAACATGTAAAAAGTGTTGCCTAATGTCAAAGGTTACGCTTCTTTTGGGCAGCCCCTAAAAATTGTTGCTGAATATCCAAAAGTGTAGCCTTTTATCAAAGGCCACACATTTTGCTAGTTTAGGCTACACTTACGCGGTGTTGCTGTAGGCCGAAAATGGTGTAGTGTGTGTGCTGCCCAAGTGCAATGATGGCATGCCAAGACCGTTGTGGTAAGACCGTGTGTGTTGCCCTAGGGATATAATGGCATCTAATGACCGATTGCGTGCGACGGTGGGTGCTGCACAAGGGCGATGATAATATGCCACGCTCGACGTCATTTGTTTATTTGTATAGTCCAATGGAGATGATGGCATGCCACATCAACATCGTGTGACCGTGTTTGCTTTCAAATGGCAATACTGGCATGCCACGCTTGACGTAGTATGACCGTGTGTGATGCGCAAAAGTGATGATAACATGTCACGCCCAATGTCGTTCGTCTGTGTGTGTAGTCCAAGTTCTTGTATGGAATGCAATGCTCGACGTCGTCTGACCGTGTCCTTTCTAAGAGTGATGATGGCATGCCACGTCCAACGTCGTTCGATCACGTGTGTTGACCAAGGGACATGGGGGCATGCCATTGCCGATGTCTTTCAACCGCATGTGCTGTCCAAGGGAAATGATGTCATGCCACGCACGACGTAGTCCGATCGTGTGTGCTGCCCAAGGGCTATAATGGCATGCAACATTCGACATCGTCCGACCGTTTACTTCCTAAGGGCTACGTGGGCATGCCACACCTGACGTAATCCATCAGTATGTTTTGTCAAAGGGCAATGATAATATGCCACGCCAGACGTCAACATACCGTGTATGTTGTCCAAGTGCGATTATGGCATGCCACGCCCAACATTGTTCGACCGTGTGTGCTATCCAAGGAAAATGATAGCATGCCACGCCCGAAGTCATCCGATCGTGTGTTCATTCTAAAGGCGATGATAGCATGCCACGCCCGATGTCTTTCGATATTATATGTTTCTAAGGGCGATGATTCTATGCCACACATGACATCGTCCGATCACGTGTGCTTGATGGCATTCCATGCTCGACGTAGTTCGTTCATGTGTTATGTCCATAAGCAATGATGGCATGCCACGCCCGACTTAATATGATCGTGTTTGCTCTTTAAGAGCAATGATAACATGCCACGCCCGATGTCGTCCGACCGCTTGTGCTACCCAAGCGCGATGATGGGATGAAACGCTCGACATCGTGTGACCTTGAGTGTTGCCCAAGATTCGCGCGGGCATGTCACTCGTGTTTTCTGTCCAAGCTTGATGATGGCCTGCCACGCCCGACGTCGTACGACCGTATATCTTGGCCAAGGGCGAACATGTCATGTCACTCCAAACGTCGTTCGACCACGTGTGCTGCCCAATGGAGATGAAGGCATGCCACGCCTGACGTCATCCGATTGTTTGTGTTACCCAAGGTCCATGTGGGCATTCCATGCCCTACGTCGTCCGATCGTGTGTGCTGTCCAAGGGCGATGATAACAAGCCACGCCCGATGTCGTCCGATTGTGTATGCTTTTCAAGGTTAATGATGACACACCTTGTGTGTTGTCGTCCGACCGTGTGTGCATTCCAAGGGCGATGATGGGATTGTCATGCCCAATTCCGTCCGACTGTGTGTGCTGCCGCAGGGTAATAATGGCATACCACACTAGATGTAGTCCGATCGTGTGTGCTGTCCAAGGGCGATGATGGCACGCCACGCCTGACGTCGTCCAACCGGGTGTGCAAAACTAGGGGAAATGTAAAATTGAACGGGAAAAAAAGCTTTTTATCATAAAATTTATTGTCTAACATTAAAATTAACATTCTCAAATGTATTACCAAGATATTCAAAACATAAATATCCATTTTCTTTTATCAGATTTGTAGCAATAAAGAATTACAATTTTCTTCAAAATATGGTGAACTTCAAAATTGAATGGGTTAAAAGACGTTTTTCAAAAAATCACCGATGAAGACATGCCACACACGACGTTCCCTGACTGTGTGTGCTTTCCAATGGAGAAATGGTATGCCACGCCCGATGTAGTCCAACCGTGTGTGCTTCCTAAAGGCAATGATGGCATCGAATTCCCGATGTTGTCTGACAGTGTGTGCTGCACAAGGGCGACGATGGCATGTCATGTCCGACATCGTCTGTCTTTGTGTGCAGTCAAAAGATGATGATGGCATGCCAAGTCAACGTTGTCCGACTGTTTGTTCTGTTAAAAGGGGAAGATGGAATGCCATGCCCGACGTCGTTCGACTAGTGTGTTGCCTAAGGGCAATGCGATCATGCCACGCCCGATGTCATCCGACCGTGCATGCTCTCCAAGGGCGATGATGGCATGCCACGCCTGACATCGTCTGACCGTGTATATTGTCCAAGGGAAATGATGGCATGCCATACCCAACATCGTCCGTCCGTGTCTGTTACCCTAGGGAATTAATGGCATCTAACGCCTGACGTCATGTGACCATGAGTGTTGCACAAGGGCGATGATGGCATGCCATGCCCGACGTCATCCGTCTGTGTGTGCAGTCCAATGGAGATGATGGCATGCAACATCTACGTCGTCCGACCCTATGTGATGTCCAAAGGCTGTACAGTCATGCCATGCCAGATGTTGTCCAATTGTGTGTGCTACCCAAGAGCGATGATAACATGCCACGCTAGTCGTCGTTGTCCATGTGTGTAGTCCAAGGGCGTATATGGAATGCAACGCCCAATGTCATCCGACTGTGCTTGCTATCCAAGGGCGATGATGGCATGGCACGCCCAACGTGGTCCGATTGTGTGTGTTCCCTAATGGACATGACGGAAGGCCACAATTGATGTCGTCCAACCGCATGTGCGGTCCAAGGGCAATGATGGCATGCAACGCCCGACATAGTCCAATCGTGTGTGCTGTCCAAGGGCAATGATTGCATGGCACACTCAACGACATTCGACTGTGTGCTGCCAAAGGGCCATGCAAGCATGCCACACCCGACGTAATACGATGGTATGTTTTTTCCAATGGTAATTATGACATGCCACGCCCGATGTAAGCCGACGATGTATGCTTTTCAAGGGCGAAGATAGCATTCCATGTCCCGCATCATCCGATCGTGTATGGTGTCCAAGGGCGATGATGGCATGCCACAACCGACATCGTCCGACATTGTCAGGTGCCTAAGGGCGATGATAACATGTAACGCCGGACTTCGTGAGACCGTGTATGCTGCAAAAGGGTGATGATGGCATGCCACGTCCAATGTCGTTCGTCAGTGTGTGTTGTCCAAAGGCGCTAATCGCATTCCACGCCCGACGTCATCCGACTGTGTGTGCTGCCCAAGGTTCATGCGGGCATGCCACGCCGGACGTCAACCGATCGTATGTGTTATCCAAGAGAGATGATAACATGCCACGCCCGACGTCAACCCATCGTGTATGCTTTCCCAGAGAGATGATGGCATACTACGCCCGACATTATCTGACCGTGCTACCTAAGGGCGGTGATGAAATGTTGCGCCAACCTAGTCCAATCGTGTGTGCTGTCCAAGGGCGATATGGCATGAGACGCTCATCGTCGTTAGACCGTCTGTGCTGGCGAAGGACCATGCTGGCATGCCACGCCTAATGTCGTACGACTATGTGCTATCCAAGGGTGAAATGGTGTGCCACGCCGGATATAGTCCAACTGTGTGTGCTTACAAACGGCAATGATGGCATCCAATTCCCAATGTCGTCTGAAACTGTGTGCTGCAAAAGGGTGATAATGGCATGTCACGCCCCACGTCGTCTGTCTTTGTGTGCAGTCCAAACATGATGATGGCATGCCAAGTCAACGTCGTCCGACTGTGTGTTCAGTCAAAAGGGGAAGATGGAATGCCATGCTCGACGTCGTTCGACTGCTGTGTTGCCCAAGGGCAATGCGGGCGTGCCACGCCCGATTTCGTCCGACTGTGCATTCTCTCCAAGGGCGATGATGGCATGCCACGCCCGACATCGTCTAACGGTGTATATTGTCAAAGGGAAATGATGGCATGCCATACCCGACATCGTCCGTCCGTGTCTGTTACCCTAAGGCAATGATGACATCTAATGCCTGACGTCGTCTGACCATGAGTGTTGCACAAGGGCGATGATGGCATGCCACAATCGACGTAATCCATTTGTGTGTCCAGTCCAATGGCTATGATGGCATGCAACGTCGACATCGACCGACCCTGTGTTCCATCCAAAGGCTGTATAGTCATGCCATGCCAGATGTAGTCCAATTATGTGTGCTGCCCAAGAGCGATGATAACATGCCACGCTCGACGTCGTTTGTCCATGTGTGTAATCAAAATGCGTATATGGCATGCAACGCCCAATGTCGTCCGTCTGTGCGTGCTATCCAAAGGCGATGATGGCATGCAATGCCCAACGTGGTCCGATTGTGTGTGCTCCCTAATGGACATGCTGAAAGGCCACACTTGATGTTGTCCTACCGCATGTGCGGTCCAAGGGCGATGATGGCATGCAACGCCCGACATAGTCCAATCGTGTGTGCTGTCCAAGCGCAATGATTGCATGGCACACTCAACGACATTCGACTGTGTGCTGCCGAAGGGCCATGCAGGCATGCCACACCCGACGTAATACGACGGTATGTTTTGTTCAATGGTAATTATGACATGCCTCGCCCGATGTAAGCTGACAATGTATGCTTTCCTAGGGCAAAGATAGCATTCCACGTCCGACATCACCCGATCGTGTATGATTTCCAAGGGCGATGATGGCATGCCACACCCGACATCGTCCGACATTGTGAGGTGCCTAAGGACGATGATAACATGTAACGCCGGACTTCGTCAGGCCGTGTATGCTGCAAAAGGGTGATGATGGCATGCCACGTCCAATGTCGTTCGTCAGTGTGTGTTGTCCAAAGGCGCTAATGGCATGCCACGCCCGACGTCATCCGACTGTGTGTGCTGCCCAAGGTCCATGCGGGCATGCCACGCCGGACATCAACCGATCGTATGTGTTATCCAAGGGAGATGATAACATGCCACGCCCGACTTCAACCTATCGTGTATGCTTTCCCAGAGAGATGATGGCATGCTACGCCCGACATTATCTGATCGTGCTACCTAAGGGCGGTGATGACATGCTGCGCCAACCTAGTCCAATCGTGTGTGCTGTCCAAGGGCGATGATGGCATGAGACGCTCATCGTTGTTAGAACGTCTATGCTGGCGAAGGACCATGCTGGCATGCCACGCCTAATGTCGTATGACTATGTGCTATCCAAGGGCGAAATGGTGTGACACGCCGGATATAGTCCAACTGTGTGTGCTTACAAAGGGCAATGGTGGCATCCAATTCCCAAGGTCGTCTGAAAGTGTGTGCTGCACAAGGGCGATGATGGCATGTCACGCCCCACGTCGTCTGTCTTTGTGTGCAGTCCAAACATGATGATTGCATGTCAAGTCAACGTCGTCCTACTGTGTGTTCTGTCAAAAGGGGAAGATGGAATGCCATGCTCGACGTTGTTCGACTGCTGTGTTGCCCAAGGGCAATGCGGGCGTGCCACGCCCGATTTCGTCCAACTGTGCATTCTCTCCAAGGGCGATGATGGCATGCCACGCCCGACATCGTCTAACCGTGTATATTGTCAAAGGGAAATGATGGCATGCCATACCCGACATCGTCCGTCCGTGTCTGTTACCCTAGGGCAATGATGACATCAAACGCCTGACGTCGTCTGCCATTAGTGTTGCACAAGGGCGATGATGGCATGCCACGATCGACGTAATCCATTTGTGTGTCCACTCAAACAGCGATGATGGCATGCAACGTCGACATCGTTCGACCCTGTGTGCCATCCAAAGGCTGTATAGTCATGCCATGCAAGATGTAGTCCAATTGTGTGTGCTGCCCAAGAGCGATGATAACATGCCACGCTCGACGTCGTTTGTCCATGTGTGTAATCAAAAGGCGTATATGACATGCAACGCCCAATGTCGTCCGTCTGTGCGTGCTATCCAAGGGCGATGATGGCATGCCATGCCCAACGTGGTCTGATTGTGTGTGCTCCCTAATGGACATGCTGAAAGGCCACACTTGATGTTGTCCAACCGTATGTGCGGTCCAAGGGCGATGATGGCATGCCATGCCCGACGTAGTACGATCGTGTGTACTGTCCAAGGGCAATGATTTCATGGCACACTCGACGTCGTTCGACTTTGTGCTGCCCAATGGCCATGCGGGCATGACACACCCAACGTAATCCGATGGTATGTTCTTTACAAGGGCGATGATAATGTGCCACTCCCGACGTCGTCCGATCGTGTATGTTATCCAAGTGTGATGATGGCATGTTACACCCAACGTCGTCCGACCGTGTGTGTTGTCCAAGGGCGATGATGGCATGCAACGCCTAATGTATTCCGGCTGTGTATGCTGTCCAAAGGCGAAGATGGCATGCCATGCCCGACATCGTCCGACTGTGTGTGCTGTCCAAGGTTGATGATGTCAAGCCACGCCCGACGTCGTCTGATCGTGTGTGTTGCCCAAGGGCGATGATCGCATGTCATATCCGACGTCGTCCAATCGTGTGTGCAGCACAGATGTGATAATGGCATGCCAAGACGGACGTGAACCGATCGTTCGTGTTGCCGAAGGGCCATGCAGGCATGCCACGCCCTATGTGGTCCGATCGTGTGTGTTGTCCAAGGGAGATGATAACATGCCACACTCGACATCATTCGATCGTGTATGGTTTCCAAGGGCGATGATATAGTATGCCACTACCGACGTTTTCCGATCGTGTGTACTGCCCAAGGGTGATGATGACATGCCATTCCCCACGTAGTCCGATCGTGTGTGCTATCCAAAGGAGATGATGGCATGCCACACTCGTTGTTGTGCGACCGTGTGTGCTTCCCGAGGACCATGCTGTCATGCCACGCCTAACGTCATCCGACCGTGTATGCTTTCCCAGTGCGATGAAGGCATGCCACATCTGATGTCCGTCGTCATTATCTATTCTCCAATGGCAATGATGGCATGCCACGCCAGACGACGTCCGACTGTATGTGCTATCCAAGGGAAAGATGGCATTCCAAGCCCGATGTAGTAAGACCGTGTGTGCTGCCCAATGGCAATGATGGAATCTAACGCCTGACTTCGTTTGACAGTGTGTGCTGCACAAGGGCGATGACAATATGCCATGAACGATGTCATATGTCCATGTGTGCAGTCCAATGGTGATGATGGCATGCCACGTCGATGTTGTTCGACCGTGTGTGCTTTTAAAAGGCCATACGGACATGGCGCGCTCAACATAGTCCGACATTGTGTGCTTCCCAAGAGTGATGATAACATGCCACGCCCAACGTCATTCGTCCGTGTGTATAGTCCAAGGGCTAATATTGCATGCAACACTTGACATTGTCCGACCGTGTGTGCTGTCCAAGGGCGATGATGGCATGTCATGCCTGACGTGGTCCGAGCGTGTGCTGCCCAAGGGCCATGCAGGCATGCCACACCCGACGTAGTCCGACAGTATGTTTTGTCCAAGGACAATGATACTATGCCACACCCAACGTCGTTTGACTGTTTATTCATTCCAAAGGCGATGATAGCATCACACGCCCGATAAACTCCGGTAGTATATGTTGTCCAAGGGTGATGATTGCATGCCACGCACGAAACATTCCGACCGTGTGTGCTGCCAAAGGGCCAAAATTGCATTCCATGCCCGATGTAGTCCCATCGTGTGTGATCTTGAAGAGCGATGATGGAATGGCACGCCCGACATCGTCTGATCGTGTATGCTCTCTAAGGGCGATGATAACATGCCACGCCTAACGTCGTCCAACCGTGTGTGTTGTCCAAGGGCAATGATGGCATGACACGTCTGATGTCGTTCATCAGTGTGTGTTGTCAAAGGGCGATGATGGCATGCCACGCCTGACATAGTCCATTCATGTGTGCTGCCCAAGTGCAATGATGGCATGATAAGACCGATGTACTCAGACCGTGTGTGCTGCCCAAGGGAGATGATGTCATCTAATGACCGATTTCGTGTGACAGTGGTTGCTACACAAGGGCGATGATAATATGCCACGCTCGACGTCGTCTGATCGTGTGTGCTTTCAAAAGGCCATACGAGCATGCCACACCAGACGTAGTAAGACCATGTATGCTGCGCAAGAGTGATGATAACATGTCACACCCGATGTCGTTCGTCTGTGTGTGTAGTCCAAGGGCGTGTATGGAATGCAACGCTCGACGTCATCTGACCATGTGCATTCCAAGGGCGTTGACGGCATGCCACGTTCGACGTGTTCGATCGCGTGTGCTGACCAAGGGACATGCGGGCATGCCACTGTCGATGTCTTTCAACCGCATGTGCTGTCCAAGGACAATGATCTCATGCCACGCAAGACGTAGTCTTATCGTGTGTGCTGTCCAAGGGCGATGATGGCATGCCACGTTCGACGTCGTCCAACCGTGTACCGCCCAAGGTCTATGAAGGCATGCCACACCCGACGGAATTTAACAGTATGTTTTGTCCAAGGGCAATGATAATATGCCACGCCTGACGTCAACAAACGTGTATGTTGTCCAAGAGTGATGATGCCATGCCACACCAACGTCGTTCGACCGTGTGTGCTATCCAAGGAAAATGATAGCATGCCACGCCCGACGTCATCCGATCGTGTGTTCATTCCAAAGGCGAGGATAGCATGCAACGCCCGACGTCGTCTGATCGTGTATGCTCTCTAAGGGCGATGATAACATGCCACGCCTAACGTCCTCCAACCGTGTGTGTTGTCCAAGGGAGATTATTGCATGACACATCTGATGTCGTTCATCAGTGTGTGTTGTCAAAGGGCGATGATGGCATGGCACGCCCGACATCGTCTGATCGTGTATGCTCTCTAAGGGCGATGATAACATGCCACGCCTAACGTCGTCCAACCGTGTGTGTTGTCCAAGGGCAATGATGGCATGACACGTCTGATGTCGTTCATCAGTGTGTGTTGTCAAAGGGCTATGATGGCATGACACGCCTGGCATAGTCCATTCATGTGTGCTGCCCAAGTGCAATAATGGCATGCCAAGACCGATGTAGTCAGACCGTGTGTGCTGCCCAAGGGAAATGATGGAATCTAATGACCGATTGCGTGTAACATTGGGTGCTGTACAAGGGCGATGATAATATGGCACGCTCAACGTCATTCGTCTTTTTGAATAGTCCAATGGAGATTATGGCATGCCACATCAACGTCTTCTGACCGTGTGTGCTTTCAAATGGCAATTCGGGCATGCCACGCTTGACGTAGTATGATTGTGTGTGATGCGCACGAGTGATGATAACATGTAACGCCCGACGTTGTTTGTTTGTGTCTGTAGTCCATGGGCGTGTTTGAAATCTAACGCTCGACGTCGTCTGACCACGTGGTGTCCACGGGCGATGATGGCATGCCACGTCCGACGTCGTTCGATCGCGTCTGCTGACCAAGGGACATGCGGGCATGCCACTGCCGATGTCTTTCAACCACATGTGCTGTCCAAGGGCAATGATGTCATGCCACGCACGACGTAGTCTGATCATGTGTGCTATCCAAGGGCTATGACGGCATGCAACGTTCGACGTCGTCCGACCGTGTAGTACTTCCCAAGGGCTATGGGGGCATGCCATACCCGACGTAATCCGACATTATGTTTTTTCCAAGGGCAATGATAATATGCCACGCCTGAGTCAACATACCGTGTATGTTGTCTTAGTGCGATGATGCATGCCACGCCCAACATTGTTCGACCGTGTGTGCTATCCAAGGAAAATGATAGCATGCCACGCCCGACGTCATTCGATCGGGTGTTCATACCAAAGGCGATGATAGCATGCCACGCCCGATGTCATCCAATAATATATGTTTCTAACGGCGATGATTCCATGCCACGCACGACATCGTTCGATCGCGTGTGCTGCCCAAGGGCCATGATGGCTTTCCATGCTCGACGTAGTACGATCATGTGTTATGTCCATAAGCGATGATGGCATGCCACGCCCGACGTCATCTAATCGTGTATTCTCTCCAAGGGCAATGATAACATGTCACGCCCGACGTCGTCCGATCGTGTATAGTTTCCAAGGGCGATAATGGCATGCCACGCCAAACGTCATCTAACCGTGTGTGCTGCCCAAGGGCGATGATAGCATGCCACGTCCAACGTCTTCCTATCGTGTATATTTTCCAAGGGCGATGATGGCATGCCACACCAAACGTCATATGACCGTGTGCTCTTCCCAAGGGCGATGATTGCATGCCATGCCTAACGTCGTCCTATCGTGTATACTTTCCAAGGGCGATGATGGCATGCCATGCCAGACGTCGTCTGACCGTGTGTGCTGCCCTTGGGCTCTAATGGCATGCATAGCCTAACGTAGTCCGACTGTGTATGTTGTCCAAGGGCAAAGATGGCATGCAACGCCTGACGTGGTTTGATCGTGTATAATCTTTAAGGGCGATGATAACATGCCACGCCTAACGTCATCCAACTGTGTGTGCTGTCGAAGGGCGATTATGGCATGACATGTCCGATGTCGTTCATCAGTGTGTGTTGTCAAAGGGTGATGATGGCATGACATGCCTGACATAGTCCATTCATGTGTGCTGCCCAAGTGCAATGATGGCATGCCAAGACCGATGTAGTCAGACCGTGTGTGCTACCCAAGGGAAATGATGGCATCTAATGACCGATTACGTGTGACAGTTGGTGCTGCACAATGGCGATGATAATGTGCCACGCTCGACGTCATTCGTCTTTTTGTATAGTCCAATGGAGATGATGGCATGCCGCATCAACGTCGTCTGACCTTGTGTGCTTTCAAATGTCCATACGGGCATGCCACGCTCGAGGGAGTATGACCGTGTGTGATGCGCAAGAGTGATGATAACATGTCACGCCCCACGTCGTTCGTCTGTGTGTGTAGTCCAAGGGCGTGTATGGAATGCAATGCTCGACGTCGTCTGACCGTGTGTTGTCCAAAGGCGCTGATGGCATGCCACGTCCGACGTCGTTCGATCGCGTTTGCTGACCAAGGGACATGCGGGTATCCCACTGCCGATGTCTTTCAACCGCATGTTCTGTCCAAGTTCAATGATGTCATGCCACGCACGACGTAGGCCGATCGTGTGTGCTATCCAAGGGCTATGATGGCATGCAACGTTCGACATCATTCGATCGTGTACATCCCAAGGGCTACGTGGGCATGCCACACCCGACGTAATCCGATAGTATGTTTTGTCCAAGGGCAATGATAATATGCCACGCTAGACGTCAACATTTCGTGTATGTTGTCCAAGTGCGATGATGGCATGCCACGCCCAACATTGTTCGACCGTGTGTGCTATCCAAGGAAAATGATAGCATGCCACGCCCGACGTCATCCGATCGTGTGTTCATTCCAAAGGCGATGATTGCATGACACGCCCGATGTCTTCCGATAATATATGTTTCTAAGGGCGATGATTCCATGCCACGCACGACATCGTCCGATCACGTGTGCTTCCCAAGGTCCATGACGGCATTCCATGCACGACGTACTTCGATCGTGTGTTATGTCCATAAGCGATGATGGCATGCCACACCCGAAAAATTCTGATCGTGTATGCTCTCCTAGAGCAATGATAACATGCCACGCCCGACGTCATCTGATTGTGTATACTTTCCAAGGGCGATGAAGGCATGCCACGCCAAACGTCATCTGACCGTGTGTGCTGCCCAAGGGCGATGATGGCATGCCACGTCCAACGTCGTCCTATCATGAATACTTTCCCAGGGCGATGATGGCATGCCACACAAAACGTCATCTGACCGTGTGTGCTGCCCTAGGGCGATGATGGCATGCAACGCCTAACGTAGTCCGACCGTGTATGTTGTCCAAGGGCAAAGATGGCATGCCACGCCCGACGTCGTTCGACTGTGTATGCTATCCATGAGCGATGATGGCATGCCATTCCCGGCATCATCCGATCGTGTGTATTGCCCAAGGGTGATGATGGCATGTCACAACTAACGTCGTCCGACCGTGTGTGCTGCACAAAGGAGATTATGGCATGCCACGCCAGACGTCATCCGATCGTGTGTGCTGCCCTAGGGCCATGCAGGCATGCAACGCCCTACGTAGTCCGATCGTGTGTGTTGTCCAAGGGAGATGATAACATGCCATACCCGATGTCGTTCGATCGTGTATGCTTTCCAAGGGCGATGATAGCATGCCACACCCGCCATTGTCAGACTGTGTGTGCTGCCCAAAGGCTATGATGACATGCCATTCCTGACGTAGTCCGATCGTATGTGTTGTCCTAGAATGATGATGGCATTCCACGCTCGTTGTTGTCCGACTGTGTGTGCTTCTCGAATACCATGCTGGCATGCCACGCCTAACCTTATCTGACCATGTTTGTTGTCCACGGGAGATAATGGCATGCCACGTCCGATGTCGTTCATCAGTATCTTTTGTCCAAATGCGATGATGGCATGCCACGCCTGAAGTTGTCCGACCGTTTGTGTTGTCCAAGGGCAATATGGCATGCCAAGCCCGACGTAGTAAGACCTTGTGTGCCGCCCAAGGGCAATGATGGATTCAAATGCCCGACGTCATGTGAAATTGTGTGCTGCACAAGGGCGATGATAATATGCCACGCCCGACGTCATCCATCTGTGTGTGGAGTCCAATGTATATGACGGCATGCCACATCGACATCGTCTGACCGTGTGAGCTTTCAAAAGGCCATACGGGCATGCCAGGCTTGACGTAGTCCAACCCTGTAAGCTGCCCAAGAGTGATGAAAACATGTCATGCCTAACGTCATTCGTCTGTGTGTGTAGTCCAAGGGAGTATAAGGCATGAAATGCTCGACGTCGTCCGACCCTGTGTGTTGTCAAAGGGCGATGATGGCATGCCACGACTGACGTCATTTGATCGTGTGTGCTGACAAAGGACATGCAGGCATGCCACTACCGATGTCTTCCGACCGCATGTGCAGTCCAAGGGCGATGATGGCATGCCACGCACGACCTAGTCCGATCATGTGTGCTCTACAAGGGCGATGATGGCATGCCACGCTCGACGTCGTCCAACCGTGTGCTGCCCAAGGGCCAAGCGGGCATGCCATAACCGACGTAGTCCGACAGTATGTTTTGTCCAAGGGCGTGTATGGAATGCAACGCTCGACATCGTCTGACCGTGTGTTGTCCAAGGGCGCTGATGGCATGCCACGTCCGACGTCGTTCCATCGCGTTTGCTGACCAAGGGACATGTGGGCATCCCACTGCCGATGTCTTTCAACAGCATGTGCTGTCCAAGGGCAATGATGTCATGCCACGCACGACGTCGTCCTATCGTGAATACTTTCCAAGGGCGATGATGGCATGCCACACAAAACGTCATCTGACCGTGTGTGCTGCCTAGGGCGATGATGGCATGTAACACGTAACATGGTCCGACCGTGTATGTTGTCCAAGGGCAAAGATGGCATGCCACGCCCGACGTCGTTCGACTGTGTATGCAATCCATGAGCGATGATGTCATGCCATTCCCGGCATCATCCGATCGTGTGTGTTGCCCAAGGGTGATGATGGCATGTCACAAGCGACGTCGTCCGACCGTGTGTGCTGCACAAAGGAGATTATTGCATGCCACGCCAGACGTCATCCGATCGTGTGTGCTGCCGAAGGGCCATGCAGGCATGCAACGCCCTACGTAGTTCGATCGTGTGTGTTGTCCAAGGGAGATGATAACATGCCATACCTGATGTCGTTCGATCGTGTATGCTTTCCAAGGGCTTTGATAGCATGCCACACCCGCCATTGTCAGACTGTGTGTGCTGCCCAAAGGCTATGATTACATGCCATTCCCGACGTAGTCCGATCGTATGTGTTGTCCTAGAATGATGATGGCATTCCACGCTCGTTGTTGTCCGACTGTCTGTGCTTCTCGAGGACCATGCTGGCATGCTACGCCTAACGTCATCTGACCATGTTTGCTGTCCAAGGGCGATAATGGCATGCCACGTCCGATGTCGTTCATCAGTATCTTTTGTCCAAATGCGATGATGGCATGCCACGCCTGAAGTTGTCCGACCGTTTGTGTTGTCCAAGGGCAATATGGTATGCCAAGCCCGACGTAGTAAGACCGTGTGTGCCGCCCAAGGGCAATGGTGGCATCAAATGCCCGACGTCATTTGAAATTGTGTGCTGCACAATGGCGATGATAATTTGCCACGCCCGACGTCATCCATATGTGTGTGCAGTCCAATGTATATGACGGCATGCCCGACATCGTCTGACCGCGTGAGCTTTAAAAAGTCCATACGGGCATGCCAGGCTTGACGTAGTCCATCCCTGTAAGCTGCCCAAGTGTTATGAAAACATGTCATGCCTAACGTCATTCGTCTGTGTGTGTAGTCCAAGGGAGTGTAAGGCATGAAACGCTCGACGTCGTCCGACCCTGTGTGTTGTCAAAGGGCGATGATGGCATGCCACGCCTGACGTCATTTGATCGTGTGTGCTGACAAAGGACATGCAGGCATGCCACTACCGATGTCTCCCGACCGCATGTGCAGTCCAAGGGCGATCATGTCATGCCACGCACGACCTAATCCTATCATGTGTGCTCTATAAGGGCGATGATGGCATGCCACGCTCGACGTCGTCAAACCGTGTGCTGCCCAAGGGCCATGCGGGCATGCCATAGCCGACGTAGTCCGACAGTATGTTTTGTCCAAGGGCGTGTATGGAATGCAACGCTCGACGTCGTCTGACCGTGTGTTGTCCAAGGGCGCTGATGGCATGCCACGTCCGACGTCGTTCGATCGCGTTTGCTGACCAAGGGACATGCGGGACATGCGGGCATCCCCCTGCCGATGTCTTTCAACAGCATGTGCTGTCCAAGGGCAATGATGTCATGACACGCATGACGTAGTCCGATCGTGTGTGCTGTCCAAGGGCAATGATGTCATGCCACGCACGACGTAGTCCGATCGTGTGTACTGTCCAAGGGCTATGATGGCATGCACCATTCGACATCGTCCGATCGTGTACTTCCCAAGGGCTACGTGGTCATGCCACACACGAGGTAATCCGACAGTATGTTTTGTTCAAGGTCAATGATAATATGCCACGCTAGACGTCAACATACCGTGTATGTTGTTTAAGTGCGATGACGGCATGCCACTCCCAACATTGTTCGACCGTGTGTGCTATAAAAGAAAAATGATAGCATGCCACGGCCGACGTCATCCGATCATGTGTTAATTCCAAAGGCGATGATAGCATGACATGCCCGATGTCGTCCGATAATATATGTTTCTAAGGGCGATCACTACACCATTTTCGGCCTACAGCAACACCACGTATGTGTAGCCTAAACTGGCAAAAAGTGTGGCCTTTGATAAAAGGATACACTTTTGGACATTCAGCAACACTTTTTAGGGGCTGCCCAAAAGAAGCGTAACCTTTGACATTAGGCAACACTTTTTAAATGTTGCCATCTTTGGCTACACTTAAAAGCGTTGCCTTTTCAGATTTATTGGTCACACTTAAAAAGTGTTGCCTTTTATTGGTCATCTCATGCAACACTTTCAAAGTGTAACTTTTTATCTACCTAGAGCAACACTTACAAAGTGTAACTTCAACATTTATAAGCCTACAGCACAAATATATATAATATATTTACATACATACAAGTGACCTAAAAAACAAAATGAACTAATTAATCATTAAATTGAAGCTATATATTTCAAATAAACTTCGATAAATATTTCATATACAACCAAAAGATAGTATGTGTTGTGTACATACCCATACTTATACATCA
>NC_028648.1:21975265-22076083 GCF_001406875.1 Solanum pennellii | reverse complement strand
AAGAAAGAACACAAAATTAAGAAATTTAACAATTAATCAATTTGAAATTTCAGCTGTAACGGAAAGCGTGACGGACCGTCGTAGCCATGACGGTCCGTCCTGCATGTTCGTCATGAAGATCAGAGAAGTAGCTGAAGAAACTTGCAAGTATGGGACGACAGAATCCACGACGGCCCGTCATGACCACGACAGATGACCACGACGGCCCGTCATGACCACGACGGCCCGTCATAACCACGACGGATGACCACGACGGCGCGTCATGACCACGACGGCCCGTCATGACCACGACGGTCCATGCTCCATGATAGTACTGTTGTTATGTACTCATATTTTTTTTATAATGGTAAAAACATTTTCACCAGAACATAAATCTATCATTTAGTATCACAGTTCATGGGTATTACAAATAATAACATGATAATTGTTCAAGGAAAGATCAAGTATTACAGTTCCAAAAACTTTTGGGACATAGAATTCACTAGAGGAAATCACTCAAGTATCACAGTAACAAGGTACTTTATGTAGAATGGTTCAAATATAAGTAGATTTTCATAGATAAGGTTATTCTCAACGTCCTATCTAGATTTAGCAGAAGTAGTATTTCATTTGATATAAGATACAGAGGATGAACGAAACAAATGATAATGGTGTTACCTTTCTCAAGATGTGATCTCGAAGGAGATAAAGCTTTCACTTTGTGCACTTTTACTTGATGAAGTAAACTTGATAGCTACATCAGAAAGACACATCCTTCACTAACTGCATCAACAAGAGGAGTTAGTAACTAATAAACCCTATTTAAACAAAATCATTTTAATGTGATGAAGTTTCTATGAGAATATAAAAGAACAACTCAATCTGGGAATGATTCAACGACAATATGATAGAACAACCTCTTCACTAAGGAGGGAGGAAAACTAGCGGCACCGACGATCGAGGTGGATTTCGAGAAATGCAATTGTTGTGTATTGACGGAGGAATGTACTCTGGCTTACATAGAGACGATCCGCGAGCGGTATCAAGGAAAATGGATATGCGGACTGTGTGCGGAAGCAGTGAAGGATGAGATGATGCGATGTGAGAGGTTGATTAACGCGGAAGAAGCCTTAACTCGTCATCTCAATTTCTGTAAGAAGTTCAGTTCGTCCACTCCTCTTCCAGATCCGACCATTCACTTGATCGCTGCAATGAGGCAGCTTCTGAGAAGGAGCTTGGAATCTCCTAAATCGCTCAGGTCGATGCCCTGTAGTACGACGAGGAACTACATATGGAGACCGTGTTCTTCAATTTGGGGAAAAGAGTTTTAATGTTTTATTAATAATTTTTACAAATAGAAATGGGAGGGAGAGTTAAAAATGTTTTGAGGGAATATAATATTTTAGTGAAAATTTTAAGGCCACACTTATAATGTGTTGTATTTTCAATTGTAAAAATAAAACACTTTAGAAGTGTGGCCATATATATAAATAGGTGTTGTCAATTATATCATATTTAACAACACTAATAAAGTGTAGTTTATCTCATTAAAGAGTACACTTTAGAAGTGTTGCTAAAATTAATGTAGCTAAAAGTCAAAATCATTGGCTACACTTTAAAAGTGTTCCCAAAAGAATTTTAGGCAACACTTTATAAGCGTTCTCAAGATTTAGTGTTGCCGTAGACCTAAAATGGTGTAGTGGATGATTCCATGCCATGCACGACATCGTCCGATCACGTGTGCTTCCCAAGGTCCATGACAGCATTCCATGCTCGACATAGTACGATCGCGTGTTATGTCCATAAGCGATGATGGCATGCCACGCCCGAAAAATTCTGATTGTGTATGCTCTCCAAGAAGAATGATAACATGCCACGCCCGACATCATCTGATCGTGTATACTTTCCAAGGGCGATGAAGGCATGCCAGGCCAAACGTCATCTGACTGTGTGTGCTGCCCAAGGGCGATGATGGCATGCCACGTCCAACGTCGTCCTATCGTGAATACTTTCCAAGGGCGATGATGGCATGCCACCCCAAACGTCATCTGACCGTCTGTGCTGCCCTAGGGCGATAATGGCATGCAACGCCTAACGTAGTCAAACCGTTATGTTGTCCAAGGGCGAAGATGGCATGCCACGCCCTACGTCGTTCGACCGTGTAAGCTATCCATGAGTGATGATGGCATGCCATTCCCGGGGTCATCTGATCGTGTGTGTTGCCCAAGGGTGATGATGGCATGTCACAACCAACGTCGTCCGACCGTGTGTGCTTCACAAAGGAGATAATGGCATGCCACGCCGGACGTCATCCGATCCTGTGTGCTCCCCAAGGGCCATGCAGGCATGCCACGCCCTACGTAGTCCGATCGTGTGTGTTGTCCAAGGGAGATGATAACATGTGATATCCTATGTCGTTCGATCGTGTATGTTTTCCAAGGGCGATGATAGCATGCCACACCCGCCATTGTCCGACCGTGTGTGCTTCCCAAGGCTATGATGACATGCCATTCCCCACGTAGTCCGATCGTGTTTGTTGTCCTAGAACGATGATGCCATTCCACGCTCTTTGTTGTACGGCTGTGTGTGCATCCCGAGGACCATGCTGGCATGCCACGCCTAACGTCATCTGACCATGTTTGCTGTCTAAGAGGGATAATGGCATGCCACGTCCGATGTCGTTCATCAGTATCTTTTGTCCAAAGCCGATGATGGCATGCCACGTCTGAAGTTGTCCGACCGTTTTGCTAACCAAAGGCAATATGGCATGCCAAGCCCGATGTAGTAAGACCGTGTCTGCCTCCCAACGGCAATGATGACATCAAATACCCGACGTCATGTGAAATTGTGTACTGCACAAGGGCGATGATAATATGCCACGCCCGACGTCATCCATCTGTGTGTGCAGTCCAATGTATATGACGGCATGCCACATCGACATCGTCTGACCGTGTGAGCTTTCAAAAGGCCATACGGGCATGCCAGGCTTGACGTAGTCCAACCCAGTAAGCTGCCCAAGAGTGACGATAACATGTCATGACTAACATCATTCGTCTGTATGTGTAGTCCAAGGGAGTGTAAGGCATGAAACGCTCGACGTCGTCCGACCGTGTGTGTTGTCAAAGGGCGATGATGGAATGCCATGCCTGACATCATTTGATCATGTGTGCTGACAAAGGACATGCAGGCATGCCACTACCGATGTCTTCCAACCGCATGTGCAGGCCAAGGGCGATGATTGCATGCCACGCACGACCTAGTCCGATCGTGTGTGCTCTACAAGGGCGATGATTGCATGCCACGCACGAACTAGTCCAATCGTGTGTGCTTTCCAAGGGCGATGATGGCATTCCACATTGACGTCATCCAACCGTGTGCTGCCCAAGGGCCATGCGGGCATGCCATAACCGACGTAGTCCGACAATATGTTTTGTCCAAGGGAAATGATTATATGCCACGCCGACATCTTCGGAGCGTGTAAGTTTTCCAGGTGCGATTATGACATGGCACACCCAACGCCGTCTGACAGTGTGTGCTATCCAAGGAAAATGATGGCATGCCACGCCCGACATCATCCGACCCTATGTATGCTATCGAAGGGCGATGATGGCATTCCACATTGACGTCATCCAACCGTGTGCTGCCCAAGGGCCATGCGGGCATGCCATACCCGACGTAGTCCGACAATATGTTTTGTCCAAGGGTAATGATTATATGCCACGCCGACATCTTCGGAGCGTGTAAGTTTTCCAGGTGCGATTATGACATGGCACACCCAACGCCGTCTGACAGTGTGTGCTATCCAAGGAAAATGATGGCATGCCACGCCCGACATCGTCCGACCCTATGTATGCTATCGAAGGGCGATGATGGCATTCCACATTGACGTCATCCAACCGTGTGCTGCCCAAGGGCCATGCGGGCATGCCATACCCGACGTAGTCCGACAATATGTTTTGTCCAAGGGTAATGATTATATGCCACGCCGACATCTTCGGAGCGTGTAAGTTTTCCAGGTGCGATTATGACATGGCACACCCAACGCCGTCTGACAGTGTGTGCTATCCAAGGAAAATGATGGCATGCCACGCCCGACATCGTCCGACCCTATGTATGCTATCGAAGGGCGATGATGGCATTCCACATTGACGTCATCCAACCGTGTGCTGCCCAAGGGCCATGCGGGCATGCCATACCCGACGTAGTCCGACAATATGTTTTGTCCAAGGGTAATGATTATATGCCACGCCGACATCTTCGGAGCGTGTAAGTTTTCCAGGTGCGATTATGACATGGCACACCCAACGCCGTCTGACAGTGTGTGCTATCCAAGGAAAATGATGGCATGCCACGCCCGACATCGTCCGACCCTATGTATGCTATCGAAGGGCGATGATGGCATTCCACATTGACGTCATCCAACCGTGTGCTGCCCAAGGGCCATGCGGGCATGCCATACCCGACGTAGTCCGACAATATGTTTTGTCCAAGGGTAATGATTATATGCCACGCCGACATCTTCGGAGCGTGTAAGTTTTCCAGGTGCGATTATGACATGGCACACCCAACGCCGTCTGACAGTGTGTGCTATCCAAGGAAAATGATGGCATGCCACGCCCGACATCGTCCGACCCTATGTATGCTATCGAAGGGCGATGATGGCATTCCACATTGACGTCATCCAACCGTGTGCTGCCCAAGGGCCATGCGGGCATGCCATACCCGACGTAGTCCGACAATATGTTTTGTCCAAGGGTAATGATTATATGCCACGCCGACATCTTCGGAGCGTGTAAGTTTTCCAGGTGCGATTATGACATGGCACACCCAACGCCGTCTGACAGTGTGTGCTATCCAAGGAAAATGATGGCATGCCACGCCCGACATCGTCCGACCCTATGTATGCTATCGAAGGGCGATGATGGCATTCCACATTGACGTCATCCAACCGTGTGCTGCCCAAGGGCCATGCGGGCATGCCATACCCGACGTAGTCCGACAATATGTTTTGTCCAAGGGTAATGATTATATGCCACGCCGACATCTTCGGAGCGTGTAAGTTTTCCAGGTGCGATTATGACATGGCACACCCAACGCCGTCTGACAGTGTGTGCTATCCAAGGAAAATGATGGCATGCCACGCCCGACATCGTCCGACCCTATGTATGCTATCGAAGGGCGATGATGGCATTCCACATTGACGTCATCCAACCGTGTGCTGCCCAAGGGCCATGCGGGCATGCCATACCCGACGTAGTCCGACAATATGTTTTGTCCAAGGGTAATGATTATATGCCACGCCGACATCTTCGGAGCGTGTAAGTTTTCCAGGTGCGATTATGACATGGCACACCCAACGCCGTCTGACAGTGTGTGCTATCCAAGGAAAATGATGGCATGCCACGCCCGACATCATCCGACCCTATGTATGCTATCGAAGGGCGATGATGGCATGCCACACACGACATCGTCCGACCGTGAGTTCATTCCAATGACGATGATGGAATGCCACGCCCGATGTCGTCCGAAAGTGTATCCTGTCAAAGGGCGATGATTGCATGCCACACTTGAAATCGTCTGATCTTGTGTGCTGCCCAAGGGCTATAAAGAGATGCTATGCCCGACGTAGTTTGAATGTGTGTGATGTCCAAGAGCGATGATGGCATGCCAAGCCCGACGTCATCTAATTGTGTATGCTCTCCAAGTGCGATGATAACATGCCACGCCTGACGTTGTCCGATCGTGTATACTTTCCAAGGGCGATAATGGCATGCCACGTCAAACGTCATCTGACCGTGTGTGCTGCCCAAGGGCGATAATGGCATGCCACATCCAACGTCGTCCTATCGTGTATACTTTCCAAGGGCGATGATGGCATGCCACACCAAACGTCATCTGACTGTGTGCGCTGCCCAAGGGCGATGATGGCATGCCACGCCCAACGTCGTCCTATCGTGTATACTTTCCAAGGGTGATGATGGCATGACACGCCAGACATCGTCTGAGCGTGTGTGCTGCCCTACGGCGATGATGGCATGTAACGCCTAACGTAGTCCAACCGTGTATGTTGTCCAACGGTGAAGATGGCATGCAACGCCCGACTTCGTCTGATCGTGTATGCTCTCTAAGGGCGATGATAACATGCCACGCCTAATGTCGTTCAACCGTGTGTGCTGTCCAAGGGAGATTATTGCATGACACATTTGATGTCGTTCATCAGTGTGTGTTGTCAAAGGGCGATGATGGCATGACACGCCTGACATAGTCCATTCATGTGTGTTGCCCAAGTGCAATGATGGCATGCCAAGACCGATGTAGTAAGACCGTGTGTGCTGCCCAAGGGAAATGATGGAATCTAATGACCGATTGCGTGTGACAGTGGGTGCTGCACAAGGGCGATGATAATATGCCACGCTCGACGTCATTTGTCTTTTTGTATAGTCCAATGGAGATGATGGCATGCCACATCAACGTCTTCTGACCATGTGTGCTTTCAAATGGCCATACGGGCATGCCACGCTCGACATAGTATGACCGTGTGTGATGCGCAAGAGTGATGATAACATGTAACGCCCGACGTTGTTTGTCTGTGTCTGTAGTTCATGGGCGTGTATGGAATGCAACGCTCGACGTCGTCTGACCGTGTGCTATCCAAGGGCGATGATGGCCTGCCACGTCCGACGTCGTTCCATCGCGTGTTCTGACCAAGGGACATGAGGCCTTGCCACTGCCGATGTCTTTCAACCACATGTGCTGTCCAAGGGCAATGATGTCATGCCACGCAGGACGTAGTCCGATCGTGTGTGCTTTCCAAAGGCTATGATTGCATGCAACGTTCGACGTCGTCCGACCGTGTACTTCCCAAGGGCTATGTGGGCATGCCACACCCGACCTAATCTGACAGTATGTTTTGCCCAAGGGAAATAATAATATGCCACGCTTGACGACAACATACCGTGTATGTTGTCCAAGTGCGATGATGACATGCCACGCCCAACATTGTTCGACCGTGTGTGCTATCCAAGGAAAATGATAGCATGCCACGCCCGACGTCATCCGATCGTGTGTCCATCCCAAAGGCGATGATAGCATGCCACGCCCGATGTAGTCCGATAATATATGTTTATAGGGGCGATGATTCCATGCAACGCACGACATCGTCTGATCATGTGTGCTTCCCAAGGGTCATGATGGCATTCCATGCTCGACGTAGTTTGATCGTGTGTTATGTCCATAAGTGATGATGGAATGCCACGCCCGACATAATATGATCGTGTATGCTCTCCAAGAGCAATGATAACATGCCACGCCCGAGGTCATCCAATCGTGTATACTTTCCAAGGGCGATGATGGCATGCCATGCCAAACGTCATCTGACCGTGTGTGCTTCCCAAGGCCGATGATGGCATGCAACGTCCAACGTCGTCCTATCGTGTATACTTTCCAAGGGCGATGATGGCATGCCACAACAAATGTCATCTGACCGTGTGTGCAGCCCAAGGGCGATGATGGCATGCCACACCCAACATCGTCCTATCGTGTATACTTTCCAAGGGCGATGATGGCATGCCACGCCAGACATCGTCTGACCGTGTGTGCTGCCCTAGGGCGATGATGGCATGCAACGCCTAACGTAGTCCAACCGTGTATGTTGTCCAAGGGCGAAGATGGCATGCCATGCCCGACGTCGTCCGACTGTGTATGCTGTCCAAGAGCGATGATGGCATGCCATTCCCGGCGTCTTCCCATCGTGTGTGTTGCCCAAGGGTGATAATAGCATGTCACAACCGACGTCGTCCGACCGTGTGTGCTGCACAAAGGAGAGAATGGCATGCCACGCCGGACGTCATCCGATCCTGTGTTCTTCCCAAGGGCCATGCAGGCATGCCACGCCCTACGTAGTCCAATCGTGTGTGTTGTCCAAAAGAGATGATAACATGCCATACTCGATGTCGGTCGATCGTGTATGCTTTCCAAGAGCGATGATAGAATGCCACACCTGCCATTGTCCGACCGTGTGTGCTGCCCAAAGGCTATGATGACATGCAATTCCCGACATAGTCCAATATTGTGTGTCGTCCTAGAACGATGATGGCATGCCACGCTCGTTGTTGTCCGACTGTGTGTGCTTCCCGAGGACCATGCTGGCATGCCACGCCTAACGTCGTCTGACCATGTTTGCTGTCCAAGGGTGATAATGGCATGCCACGTCCGATGTCGTTCATCAGTATCTTTTGTCCAAAGGCGATGATGGCATGCCACGCCTGAAGTTGTCCGACCGTTTGTGTTGTCCAAGGGCAATATGGCATGCCATGCCCGACGTAGTAAGACCGTGTGTGCCGCCCAAGGGCAATGATGGCATCAAATAGCCGACGTCATGTGAAATTGTGTGCTGCACAAGGGCGATGATAATATGCCATGCCCGACGTCATCCATTCGTGTGTGCAGTCCAATGTATATGACGGCATGCCACATCGACATCGTCTTACCGTGTGAGCTTTCAAAAGGCCATACGGGCATGCCAGGCTTGACGTAGTCCAACCGTGTAAGCTGCCCAAGAGTGATGACAACATGTCATGCCTAACGTCATTCGTCTGTGTGTGTAGTCCAAGAGAGTGTAAGGCATGAAACGCTCGACGTCGTCCGACCGTGTGTGTTGTCAAAGGGCGTGTTGACAAAGGACATGCAGGCATGCCACACCCGACGTAATCCGACAGTATGTTATGTCCAAGGGCAATGATAATATGCCACGCCTGACGCCAACATATTGTGTATGTTGTCCAAGTGCGATGATGGCATGCCATGCCCAACATTGTTCGACCGTGTGTGCTATCCAAGGAAAATGATAGCATGCCACGCCCTACGTCATCCGATCGTGTGTTCATTCCAAAGGCGATTATAGCATGCCACGCCCGATGTCGTCCGATAATATATGTTTCTAAGGGCGATGATTCCATGCCACGAACGACATCGTCCGATCACGTGTGCTTCCCAAGGGTCATGATGGCATTCCATGCTCGACGCAGTTCGATCGTGTGTTATGTCCATAAGCGATGATGGCATGCCACGCCCGACATAATCATATCGTGTATGCTCTCCAAGAGAAATGATAACACGCCACCCCCGACGTCATCCGATCATGTATACTTTCCAAGGGCGATAATGGCATGCCACGCCAAATGTCATCTGACCGTGTGTGCTGCCCAATGGCGATGATGGCATGCCACGTCCAACGTCGTCCTATCGTGTATACTTTCCAAGGGCGATGATGGCATGCCACACCAAACGTTATCTGACCGTGTATGCTGCCCAAGTGCGATGATGGCATGCCACGCCCAACATCGTCCTATCGTGTATACATTCCAAGGGCGATGATGGCATGCCACGCAAGACATCGTCTGACCGTGTGTACTGCCCTAGGGCGATGATGGCATGCAACGCCTAACGTATTCCGACAATGTATGCTGTCCAAGGGCGAAGATGGCATGCCACGCCCGACGTCATCCGACTGTGTATGCTGTCCAAGAGCGATGATGGAATGCCATTCCGGGCGTCATCCGATCATGTGTGTTGCCCAAGGGTGATGATGGCATGTCACAACCGACGTTGTCCGACCGTGTGTGCTGCACAAAGGATATAATGGCATGCCACGCCAGACGTCATCCAATCGTATGTGTTGCCCAATAGCCATGCAGGCATGCCACGCGCTACGTAGTTCGATCGTCTGTTTTGTCCAAGGGAGATGATAACATGCCATACCCAATGTCGTTCGATCGTGTATGCTTTCCAAGGGCGATAATAGAATGCCACGCCCGCCATTGTATGACTGTGTGTGCTGCCCAAAGGCTATGATGACATGCCATTCCCGACGTGTCCGATCGTGTGTGTTGTCCTAGAACGATGGTTGCATGCCACGCTCGTTGTTGTCCGACTGTATGTGCTTCCCGAGGACCATGCTGGCTAGCCACGCCTAACGTCGTCTGGCCATGTTTGCTGTCCAAGGGAGATAATGGCATGCCACGTCCGATGTCGTTCGTCAGTATCTTTTGTCCAAAGGCGATGATGGAATGCCACGGCTGAAGTTGTGTGACCGTTTGTGTTTTCCAAGGGCAATATTGCATGCCAAGCCCGACGTAGTAAGACCGTGTGTGCCGCCCAAGGGCAATGATGGCATCAAATGCCCGACGTCATGTGAAATTGTGTGCTGCACAAGGGCGATGATAATATGCCACGCCCGACGTCATCCATTCGTGTGTACAATCCAATGTATATGACGGCATGCCACATCGACATCGTCTGACCGTGTGAGCTTTCAAATGGCCATACGGGCGTGGAAGGCTTGACGTAGTCCAACTGTGTAAGCTGCCCAAGAGTGATGATACCATGTCATGCCTAACGTCATTCGTCTGTGTGTGTAGTCCAAGGGAGTGTAAGGCATGAAACGCTCGACGTCGTCCGACCGTGTGTGTTGTCAAAGGGCGATGATGACATGCCACGCCTGACGTCATTTGATCGTGTGTGCTGACAAATGACATGCAGGCAGGCCACTACCGATGTCTTCCAACCGCATGTGCAGTCCAAGGACGATGATGGCATGCCATGCACGACCTAGTCCGATCATGTGTGCTCTCCAATGGCGATAATGGCATGCCACGCATGAACTAGTCCGATTGTGTGTACTGTCCAAGGGCGATGATGGCATGCAACGCTCGACGTCGTCCAACCGTGTGCTGCCCAAGGGCCATTTGGGCATGCCATAACCGACGTAGTCCGACAGTATGTTTTGTCCAAGGGCAATGATTATATGCCACGCCGACGTCGCCGGACCGTGTATGTCTCCATGTGCGATTATGGCATGGCACGCCCAACGCCGTCTGGCAGTGTGTTCTATCCAAGGAAAATTATGACATGCCAAGCCCGACATCATCCGACCCTATGTATGCTATATAAGGGCGATGATGGTATGCCACACCCGACATCGTCTGACCGTGAGTTCATTCCAATGGTGATGTGGCATGCCACGCCCGATGTCGTCCGACAGTGTATCCTGTCAAAGCGCGATGATTGCATGCCACACATGACATAGCCTGACCTTGTGTGCTGCCCTAGGTCTATAATGGGATTCTATGCCCGACGTAGTCCGAATGTGTGTGATGTCCAAGAGCGATGATGGCATGCCAAGCCTGACGTCGTCTAATTGTGTATGCTCTCCAAGTGCGTTGATAACATGCCACGCCAGACATTGTCCGATCGCGTATACTTTCCAAAGGCGATGATGGCATGCCACGCCAAACGTCATCTGACCGTGTGTGCTGCCCAAGGACAATGATGGCATGCCACATCCAACTTCGTCCTATCGTGTATACTTTCCAAGGATGATGATGGCATGCCACACCAAACATCATCTGATCGTATGCGCTGCCCAAGGGCGATGATGGCATGCCACGCCCAACGTCGTTTTATCGTGTATACTTTCCAAGGGCGATGATGGCATGCCATGCTAGACGTCATCTGACCGTGTGTGCTGCCCTACGGCGATGATGGCATGCAACGCCTAATGTAGTCCGACCGTGTATGCTGTCCAAGGGTTAAGATGGCATGCCACGCCCGACGTCGTCTTATCGTGTATGCTCTCTAAGGGCGATGATAACATGCCACGCCTAACGTCGTCCAACCGTGTGTGCTGTCCAAGGGAGATGATGGCATGACACATCTGATGTCGTTCATCAGTTTGTGTTGTCAAAGGGCGATGATGGCATGACACGCTTGACATAGTCCATTCATGTGTGCTGCCCAAGTGCAATGATGGCATGCAAGGACCGATGTAGTCAGCTGTTTGTGCTGCCCAAGGGAAATGATGGCATCTATTGACCGATTGCGTGTGACAGTGGGTGCTGCACAAGGGTGATGATAATATTCCACGTTCGACGTCATTCATTTTTTTGTATAGTCCAATGGAGATGATGGCATGGCAGATCAACGTCTTCTGACCATGTGCGCTTTCAAATGGCAATACGGGCATGCCACGCTCGACGTAGTATGACCGTGTGTGATGCGCAAGAGTGATGATAACATGTCACGCTTGACGTCGTTTTTGTGTGTGTGTAGTCCAAGGGCGTGTATGGAATGCAACGCTCGACGTCGTGTGACCGTGTGTTGTCCAAGGGCGATGATGGCATGCCACGTCCGACGTCGTTCGATCGCGTGTGCTGACCAAGGGACATGCAGGCATGCCACTGCCGATGTCTTTCAACAGCATGTGCTGTCCAAGGGCAATGATGTCATGCCACGCACGACGTAGTCCGATCGTGTGTACTGTCCAAGGGCTATGATGGCATGCACCGTTCGACGTCGTCTGACCGTGTACTTCCCAAGGGCTATGTGGGCATGCCATACCCGACGTAATCCGACAGTATGTTTTGTCCAAGGGCAATGATAATATGCCACGCCTGACGCCAAAATTGCGTGTATGTTGTCCAAGTGCGATGATGGCATGCCATGCCCAAAATTGTTCGACCGTGTGTGCTATCCAAGGAAAATGATATCATTCCACGCCCGACGTCATCCGATCGTGTGTTCATTCCAAAGGCGATGATAGCATGCCACGCCCGATGTCGTCCGATAATATATGTTTCTAAGGGCGATGATTCCATTCCACGCACGACATCGTCCGATCACGTGTGCTTCCCAAGGTTATGATGGCATTCCATGCTTGACGTAGTTCGATCGTGTGTTATGTCCATCAATGATGATGGCATGCCACGCCCGACATAATCAGATCGTGTATGCTCTCCAAGAGCAATGATAACATGCCACGCCCGTCGTCACCCGATCGTGTATACTTTCCAAGGGCGATGATGGCATGCCATGCCAAACGTCATCTGACCGTGTGTGCTGCCCAAGGGCGATAATGGCATGCCACGTCCAACGTCGTCCTATCGTGTATACTTTCCAAGGGCTATGATGGCCTGCCACAGCAAACGTCATCTGACCGTGTGTGCTGCCCAAGGGCGATGATGGCATGCCATGCCCAACATCGTCCTATCGTGTATACTTTCCAAGGGCTATGATGGCCTGCCACAGCAAACGTCATCTGACCGTGTGCGCTGCCCAAGGGCGATAATGGCATGCCACGTCCAACGTCGCCCTATCGTGTATACTTTCCAAGGGCTATGATGGCCTGCCACAGCAAACGTCATCTGACCGTGTGCGCTGCCCAAGGGCGATAATGGCATGCCACGTCCAACGTCGCCCTATCGTGTATACTTTCCAAGGGCTATGATGGCCTGCCACAGCAAACGTCATCTGACCGTGTGCGCTGCCCAAGGGCGATAATGGCATGCCACGTCCAACGTCGCCCTATCGTGTATACTTTCCAAGGGCTATGATGGCCTGCCACAGCAAACGTCATCTGACCGTGTGCGCTGCCCAAGGGCGATAATGGCATGCCACGTCCAACGTCGCCCTATCGTGTATACTTTCCAAGGGCTATGATGGCCTGCCACAGCAAACGTCATCTGACCGTGTGCGCTGCCCAAGGGCGATAATGGCATGCCACGTCCAACGTCGCCCTATCGTGTATACTTTCCAAGGGCTATGATGGCCTGCCACAGCAAACGTCATCTGACCGTGTGCGCTGCCCAAGGGCGATAATGGCATGCCACGTCCAACGTCGCCCTATCGTGTATACTTTCCAAGGGCTATGATGGCCTGCCACAGCAAACGTCATCTGACCGTGTGCGCTGCCCAAGGGCGATAATGGCATGCCACGTCCAACGTCGCCCTATCGTGTATACTTTCCAAGGGCTATGATGGCCTGCCACAGCAAACGTCATCTGACCGTGTGCGCTGCCCAAGGGCGATAATGGCATGCCACGTCCAACGTCGCCCTATCGTGTATACTTTCCAAGGGCTATGATGGCCTGCCACAGCAAACGTCATCTGACCGTGTGCGCTGCCCAAGGGCGATAATGGCATGCCACGTCCAACGTCGCCCTATCGTGTATACTTTCCAAGGGCTATGATGGCCTGCCACAGCAAACGTCATCTGACCGTGTGCGCTGCCCAAGGGCGATAATGGCATGCCACGTCCAACGTCGCCCTATCGTGTATACTTTCCAAGGGCTATGATGGCCTGCCACAGCAAACGTCATCTGACCGTGTGCGCTGCCCAAGGGCGATAATGGCATGCCACGTCCAACGTCGCCCTATCGTGTATACTTTCCAAGGGCTATGATGGCCTGCCACAGCAAACGTCATCTGACCGTGTGCGCTGCCCAAGGGCGATAATGGCATGCCACGTCCAACGTCGCCCTATCGTGTATACTTTCCAAGGGCTATGATGGCCTGCCACAGCAAACGTCATCTGACCGTGTGCGCTGCCCAAGGGCGATAATGGCATGCCACGTCCAACGTCGCCCTATCGTGTATACTTTCCAAGGGCTATGATGGCCTGCCACAGCAAACGTCATCTGACCGTGTGCGCTGCCCAAGGGCGATAATGGCATGCCACGTCCAACGTCGCCCTATCGTGTATACTTTCCAAGGGCTATGATGGCCTGCCACAGCAAACGTCATCTGACCGTGTGCGCTGCCCAAGGGCGATAATGGCATGCCACGTCCAACGTCGCCCTATCGTGTATACTTTCCAAGGGCTATGATGGCCTGCCACAGCAAACGTCATCTGACCGTGTGCGCTGCCCAAGGGCGATAATGGCATGCCACGTCCAACGTCGCCCTATCGTGTATACTTTCCAAGGGCTATGATGGCCTGCCACAGCAAACGTCATCTGACCGTGTGCGCTGCCCAAGGGCGATAATGGCATGCCACGTCCAACGTCGCCCTATCGTGTATACTTTCCAAGGGCTATGATGGCCTGCCACAGCAAACGTCATCTGACCGTGTGCGCTGCCCAAGGGCGATGATGGCATGCCATGCCCAACATCGTCCTATCGTGTATACTTTCACAGGGCGATGATGGCATTCCACGCCAGACGTCGTCTGACCGTGTGTGCTGCCCTAGGGCGATGAGGGAATGCAACGCCTAACATAGTCCGACCGTGTATGCTGTCCAAGGGCGAAGATGGCTTGCCACGCCCGACGTCGTCCAACTGTGTATGCTGTCCAAGAGCGATGATGGCATGCCATTCCGGCGTCATCCGATCGTGTGTGTTGCACAAGGGTGATGATGGAATGTCACAACCGACGTCGTCCGACCGTGTTTTACTGCACAAAGGATAATTGCATGCCACGCCGGACGTCATCCGATCGTTTGTTCTTCCCAAGGGCCATGCAGGCTTGCCACGCCCTACGTAGTCTGATCGTGTGTGTTGTTCAAGGGATATGATAACATGACATACCCGATGTCGTTCGATCGTGTATGCTTTCCAAAGAAGATGATAGAATTCCACACCCGCCATTGTCCGACCGTGTGTGCTGCCCAAAGGCTATGATGACATGCAATTCCCCACGTAGTCCGATCGTGTGTGTTGACCTAGAACGATGATGGCATGCCACGCTCGTTGTTGTCCGACTGTTTGTTCTTCCCGAGGACCATGCTGGCATGCCAAGCCTAACGTCGTCTTACCATGTTTGCTGTCCAAGGGCGATAATGGCATGCCACGTCTGATGTCGTTCGTCAGTATCTTTTGTCCAAAGACGATGATGGCATGCCACGCCTGAAGTTGTCCGACCGTTTGTGTTGTCCAAGGGCAATATGGAATGCCAAGCCCGACGTAATAAGACCGTGTGTGCCGCCCAAGGGCAATGATGGCATCAAATGCCCGACGTCATGTGAAATTGTGTGCTGAACAAGGGCGATGATAATATGCTACGCCCGATGTCATCCATCCGTGTGTGCATTCCAATGTATATGACGGCATGCCACATCGACATCGTCTGACCGTGTAAGATTTCAAAAGGACATACGGGCATGCCAGGCTTGGCGTAGTCCAACCGTGTAAGCTGCCCAAGAGTGATGATAACATGTCATGCCTAACATCATTCGTCTGTGTGTGTAGTCCAAGGGAGTGTAAGGCATGAAACGCTAGACTTCGTCCGACCGTGTGTTGTCAAAGGGCGATGATGGCATGCCACGCGTGATGTCATTTATTCGTGTGTGCTGACAGAGGACATGCAGGCATGCCACTACCGATGTCTTCCAACCACATGTGCAGTCCAAGGGAAATGATGGCATGCCACGCACGACCTAGTCCAATCATGTGTGCTCTCCAAGGGCGATGATGGCATGCCACGCACGAACTAGTCTGATTGTGTGTGCTGTCCAAGGGCGATGATGGCATGCCATGCTCGACGTCATCCAACCGTGTGCTGCCCAAGGGCCATGTGGGCATGCCATAACCGACGTAGTCCGAAAGTATGTTTTGTGCAAGGGAAATGATTATATGCCACGCCGACGTCGTCAGACCATGTATGTTTTCCAAGTGCGATTATGGCATGGCACGCCCAACGCCGTCTGACAGTGTGTGCTATCGAAGGAAAATTATGGCATGCCACGCCCGACATCATCCGACCCTGCGTATGCTATCGAAGGGTGATGATGGCATGCCACACCCGACATCGTCCGACCGTGAGTTCATTCCAATGGCGATGATGGCATGCCACACTAGACGTCATCTGACAGCGTGTGCTACCCAAGGCGATGATGACATGCAACACCTGACATCGTTCGTCCGTGTGTGCTGCCCAAGAGCCATGTGGCATGCCACATTGATGTAGTCCGACCATGTGTGATGCCCAAGGGCCATGATGGCATATCACTCCCGTCGTCATCCGACACTTTGTTCTATGCAAGGGAGATGATGGCATGCCACACCCGACGTTGTCCGATCGTGTATGCTGCCCAAGGGCGACGAAAGCATTCCATGCCCGACGTTGTCAGACCGTGTGTGTAGTCCAAGGGCGATGATTGTATGCCACACCCGACGTCATCCAACAGTGTGTGTTGTCCAAGGGCGAGATGATATGGTTCATCCGACATTGTCCCACCGTATGTGGAGCACAAGGGAAATGAAGGCATCTAATGCCCGCCGTCGTCTGACACTGTGTGCTGCACAAGGGTGTTGATGGCATGCCACGCCTGACGTCGTCTGTCCTTGTGTGCAGTCCAAAGGCGATGATGGCATGACACGTCGACGTCGTCCGACCGTGTGTGCTGTCCAGAGGAGATGATGTCATGCCATGCCCGAATTCGATTGACTGTTGTGTTGCCCAAGTGCAATGCAAGCATGGCACGCCCGACGTCTTCCGACCGTGTATGCTGTCCAAGGGTTATGATGGCATGCCACTCAAGACATCGTCCGACCGTGTATGTTGTCCAATGGAGATGATGTGATGCCATGCCCTACATCGTCTGTTTATGTGTGCTTCCCAAGGGCATTGATGGCATCTAACGCCATACCTCTTCTGACTGTGTGTGCTGCATAAGGGAGATAATGGAATGCCACGCCCGACGTCATCCGTCCTTGTATGTAGTCGAAGGGCGATGATGGCTTGCCCGCTCGACATCATTCGACCATGTGTGTTGACCTAGGGCCGTGATGGCATGCCACTCTCGACATACTCCGACAATGTATGTTGTCGAAGGGCGATGATGGCATGCCCCGCCCGACGTAGTCCCACCTTGTGTGATATCCAAAGGTGAAGATGGCTTGTGTCGCCCAACGTCGTCCGACCGCATGTGCTTATAGAGATGATGGCATGCCACGTCCGACATCATTCGATCGTGTGTGCTGTCCAAGGGTGATGATAACAAGACACGCCCAATGTCATCCGATCGTGTATGCTTTCTAAGGGCAATGATGGCATGCCACGCCCGACATTGTCCGACTGTGTCTGCTGTCCAAGGGTGATGATGGTATGTCAAGCCCGACGTAGTCCTATCGTATGTGCTGTCCAAGGGCGATGATAGCATGCCACACTCGATGTTGTATGATCGTGTATGCTGTCCAAGGGCGAGATGGTATGCCATGCCCGACTTTGTCTGATCGTGTGTGCTGCCCAAGTGTGATAATGGTTTGAAACGCCCGGCGTTGTCCGACTGTATGTACCCCCCAAGGGCCATGTGGTCATGCCATGCTCCATATCATTCGTCCGTGTGTGTAGTCCAAAGAGATGATGACATGCCACGCTCGACATCGTCCGACCATGTGTGCATTAATAGGGCGATGATAGCATGCAACACTCGACGTTGTCCGTCCGTGTGTGAAGTCCAAAGGTGATGATGTCATGTTACATCTACGTAGTCCGACCGTGTATGTAGTCCAAGGGCGATGATACCATGTTATGACCGACATGGTCCGACCGTGTATTCTGTCCAGGGCGACGATGGCATGCCACGCCCGACGTCGTCCTACCCTGTCTATTCTGTCCAAGGGTGTTGATGTCCTTCCACGCCCGATGTCGTCCGACCTTGTGTGTTGTCCAAGGACAATGATGCCATGCCACGCCCGACATTGTCCTATCATGTATGTTGTTCAAGGGCAATGATGGCATGCCACGACACACGTCATCCCGCCGTGTGTGTTGTCCAAGGGAGTAAATGACATGTCACGCTCGACATCGTTCGACCTCGTGTGCTACCCTATTGCGATAATGGCATGGCACCCTCGACCTCAACCGACCGTGTGTGCTACCCAAGGGCCATGTGGGCATGCCACGCCCGACATCGTCTGATTGTGTGTGCTATCCAAGGGCGATGATAACATGCCACGCTCGACGTCGTTCGACCGTGTGTGTTGCCTCCTTAATTTGGTTTAGTTTTTGTCAAAAAAATATTATTATATTTTTATATATATATTATTGTGTAAATTAAAAACGAGAATGGTAATATGTTTCGTGACATTTTAAGTTAAAAATGAATTAGTAGTACAACGCCAAGGGAAAGTCGAGAAGATATATTAGATTAGTACGAATGCGAAAACCATAATCGATGATGGCATGCTATGCCCAACGTAGTCTGAGCGTGCATGCTGCCCAAGGGTAATGATGGAATCTAACGCCAGACATCGTCATGCCGTGTGAGCTGCACAAGAGCGATGATGGCATCTCATACCGGACGTCGTCTGACCGTGTGTGCAGCTAAAGGGCGATTATGGCATGTCACGTTCAATGTCGTCCGACTGTGTGTGCTGTCCAAAGGCCATGCAGACATGCCACGCCCGACGTAGTCTGACCGTGTGTGCTGCCCTGGGCGATGATAACATGCCATGCCTGGCGTCGTCCGACCGTGTGTTCGGTCCACGGGCGACGATGACATTCCACGCTCGACATTGTCTTACCATCTGTGCTGTCCAAGAGAGATGATGGCATGCCGAGATCGACGTAGCTCGACGATGTGTGATGCCGAAGGGAGATGGTGGCATGCCACGCTCGACAATGTCTGACCGTGTGTTTTATCCAAGGGCAATGATAACATACCACGCCCAACGTCGTCTAACCATGTATGTTGTCCAAGGGCGATGATGACATGCCACGCTCGACGTCGTCCGACAGTGTGTGCTTCTCATGGACCATGTGGCATGCAATGTTCCACGTCGTCTGATTGTTTGTGCTTTCCAAGGGCCATGTGATATGTCACGCCCGACGTCGTCTGGCCATGTGTGCTTTCCAATGGAGATGATGGCATGTAACTCTCGACATTGTCTGATTGTGTGTGCTGTCTAAGGGCTATGATCGTATTCCACACCCGACATCGTGCGATCATGTGGGTTGCACAAATTCCATGCGCGCATGCCACACTTGATGTTGTCGGATCGTGTGTGCTGACCAAGGGAGATAATTACATTCCACGCCCCACGTAATCCGATCTTGTATGTTGTCCTGTGGAAATTATGGTTTTTAACGGCCAACGTCGTCCGATCGTGTGTGCTGTCCAAGGGCGATGATAACATGCCACGCCCAAAATCGTCCGATCGTGTATGATTTCCAATGGTGATGATGGCATGCCACGCCCAATGTCGTTCGACAGTGTGTGCATTTTAAGGGCGATGATGGCATTGCCACGACAGACGTCGTCTGACCGTATGTGCTGGCCAAGGTCCATGATGGCATGCCACGTCCGACGTAGTCTGATCGTGAGTGCTGTCCAAGGGCGATGATGGCATGCTAATCTCGACGTCATCCGACCGTATATGCTTTCCAAGGGCGATGATGGCATGCCACGCCCGACGTCATCCGACCGTCTGTGCTGCCCAAGAGCGATGATGGCATGCCACGCCTGACGTAGTCCGATCGTGTGAGCTGTCCAAGGGCGATGATGGAATGCCACGCTTGACGTCGTACAAGCGTGTGTGCTATCTAAGGGTGAGATGGAATGCCACGTTTGACGTAGTTCGACCGTGTATGATGCCCAAGTGAGATGATGGCATGTAACACCTGATGTCGTCAAACTGTGTGTGCTGCCTAAGGGCCACGTGGGCATGCCACGCCCGATACCGTCCAACCGTATGTGCAGTCCTAGGGCGATGATTGCGTGTCACGTTCGACGCAGTTCCTCCGTGTATGTTTTCCAAAGGGATGATGGCATGCCACTCCCGACGTAGTCCGACCGTCTGTGTTGTGTAAGGGCGATAATGGCTTGCCACGCCCGATGTCGTCCGCCCATGTGTACAGTCCAAGGGCTATGATAGAATGCTACGCCCGACGTAGTCTAACCATGTATTTTGTCTAAGGGAGAAGATGACATGCCACGCGTGACGCTGTCTGACCGTTTATGTTGTCCAAAGGCGATGTTGGCATGGCACGCTCGACATATTCCGACCGTGTGTGCTGCACAAGGGCGATGATGGCATGCCATGCTCGCCGTCGTCCGTCCGTGTTTGAAGTCCATAGGTGATGATAGAATGACACATCTACGTCGTCCGACCGTGCATGTAGTCCAAGGGCGATAATAACATATTACGGCCGATGTCGTCCGACTGTGTATGTTGTCAAAGGGCGATGTTGGCATTCCACGCCCGACGTCGTCCTACCATGTGTATTCCGTCCAAGGGCGGTGATTCCCTGCCACGACCGATGTCGTCCGACCTTGTGTGCTGGCCAAGGGCCATGATGTATGCCATGCCCGACATGGTCCTAGTGTGTATGTTGTCCAATGGCGATGATGGCATGCCACGCCTGACGTAGTCCTACTGTGTGTGCTTTCCAAGGGAGAAGACGGCATGTCACACTCGACATCATCCGACCGTGTGTGCTGCCAAATGGCGATGATGGCAGGCCACGCTCGACGTCATCCGACTGTGTGTTCTACCCATGAACCATGTGGGCATGCCACGCCCGACATCGTTTGATTATTTGTGCAGTCCAAGGGCGTCGATAACATGGAACGCCCGATGTCGTCCGACCGTGTGTGTTGTCTCGTCAATTTAATTTTGTTTTTTTTTCAAAAATATTATTTTATTATTATATATATAGAATAAAAAAATGTAAAACTAGAAAGGTAATATGCTTCGTGCCCTATTAAGTTAAAAATGAAAGACTAGTACAACGCGATGGGAAAATCGAGAAGATATATTCGATTAGTACGAATGCGACAACCATGATCAATGATGGCATGTTGCGCCCAACATAGTATTACCATGCGTGCTGCCCAAGGGAAATGATGGCATCTAACGCCCGACAACGTCTGACCGTGTGATCTACACAAGGGCAATTAATGCATGTCATGTTCGACATCGTCCGTCCGTGTGTGCAGCCCAAGGGCGATGATGGGATGTCATGCCCGATGTCGTCCAATCGTGAGTGCTTCCCTAGGGCGATGATAATATGCCACGCTCGACGTCATTCGTCTTTTTGTATAGTCAAATGGAGATGATGGCATGCCACATCAACATCTTCTGACCGTGTGCGCTTTCAAATGGCCATACGGGCATGCCACGCTCGACGTAGTATGACCATGTGTGATGCGCAAGAGTGGTGATAACATGTCACGCTTGACGTCGTTTTTTTATGTGTGTAGTCCAAGGGAGTGTATGGAATGCAACGCTCGACGTCGTGTGACCGTGTGCTGTCCAAGGGCGATGATGGCATGCCACGTCCGACGTCGTTCGATCGCGTGTGCTGACCAAGGGACATGCAGGCATGCCACTGCCGATATCTTTCAACCGCATGTGCTGTCCAAGGGCAATGATGTCATGCCACGCACGACGTAGTCCGATCGTGTGTGCTGTCCAAGGGCTATGATGGCATGCACCATTCGACGTCGTCCGACTGTGTACTTCCCAAAGGCTATGTGGGCATGCCATACCCGACGTAATCCGACAGTATGTTTTGTCCAAGGGCAATGATAAGATGCCACGCCTGACGCCAACATTGTGTGTATGTTTTCCAAGTGCGATGATGGCATGCCACGCCCAACATTGTTCGACCGTGTGTGCTATCCAAGGAAAATGATAGCATTCCACGCCCGACGTCATCCGATCATGTGTTCATTCCAAAGGCGATGATAGCATGCCACGCCCGATGTTGTCCGATAATATATGTTTCTAAGGGCGATGATTCCATTCAACGCACGACATCGTCCGATCACGTGTGCTTCGGAAGGTGATGATGGAATTCCATGCTCGACGTAGTTCGATCGTATGTTATGTCCATAAGCGATGATGGCATGCCACGCCCGACATAATCTGATCGTGTATGCTCTCCCAGAGCAATAATAACATGCCACGCCCGACGTCATCCGATCGTGTATACTTTCCAAGGGCGATGATGGCATGCCACGCCAAACGTCATCTGACCGTGCGTGCTGCCCAAGGGAGATGATGGCATGCCACGCCCAACATCGTCCTATCGTGTATAATTTCCAAGGGCGATGATGGCATGCCACTCCAGACGTCGTCTGACCGTGTGTGCTGCCCTAGGGCGATGAGGGCATGCAAAGCCTAACGTAGTCCGACCGTGTATGCTGTCCAAGGGACAAGATGGCATGCCACGCCCGACGTCGTCCGACTGTGTATGCTGTCCAAGAGCGATGATGGCATGCCGTTCCCGGCGTCATCCGATCGTGTGTGTTTCCCAAGGGTGATGATGGAATGTGATAACCGACGTCCTCCGACCGTGTTTGCTGCACAAAGGATAATTGCATGCCACGCCGGACGTCATCCGATCGTGTGTGCTGCCAAAGGGCCATGCAGGCATGCCACGCCCTACGTAGTCCGATCGTGTGTGTTGTTCAAGGGAGATGATAACATGCCATACCCGATGTCCTTCGATCGTGTATGCTTTCCAAGGGCGATGATAGAATGCCACACCCGCCATTGTCCGACCGTGTGTGCTGCCCAAAGGCTATGATGACATGCAATTCCCCATGTAGTCCGATCGTGTGTGTTGTCCTAGAACGATGATGGCATGCCACGCTCGTTGTTGTGCGATTGTGTGTTCTTCCCGAGGACCATGCTGGCATGCCACGCCTTACGTCGTCTGACCATGTTTGCTGTCGAAGGCGATAATGGCATGCCACGTCTGATGTCGTTCTTCAGTATCTTTTGTCCAAAGCCGATGATGGCATGCCACGCCTGAATTTTTCCGACCGTTTGTGTTGTCCAAGGGCAATTTGGCATGCCAAGCCCGACGTAGTAAGACCGTGTGTGCCTCCCAAGGGCATTGATGGCATCAAATGCCCGACGTCATGTGAAATTGTGTGCTGCACAAGGGCGATGATAATATGCCATGCCCGACGTCATTCATCCGTGTGTGCATTCCAATGTATATGACGGCATGCCACATCGACACCGTCTGACCGTGTGAGCTTTCAAAAGGCCATACGGGCATGCCAGGCTTGGCGTAGTACAACCGTGTAAGCTGCCCAAGAGTGATGATAACATGTCATGCCTAACGTCATTCATCTGTGTGTGTAGCCCAAGGGAGTGTAAGGCATGAAACGCTAGACTTCGTCCGACCGTGTGTTTTGTCAAAGGGCGATGATGGCATGCCACGCCTGACGTCATTTGATCGTGTGTGCTGACAGAGGACATGCAGGCATGCCACTACTGATGTCTTCCAACCGCATGTGCAGTCCAAGGGAAATGATGGCATGCCACGCACGACCTAGTCCAATCATGTGAGCTCTCCAAGGGCGATGATGGCATGCCACGCACGAACTAGTCTGATCGGGTGTGCCGTCCAAGGGAGATGATGGCATGCCACGCTCGACGTCGTCCAACCATGTGCTGCCCAAGGGCGATGCGGGCATGGCCTAACCTACGTAGTCCGACAGTATGTTTTGTCCAAGGACAATGATTATATGCCACGCCGACGTCGTCAGACCATGTATGTTTTCCAAGTGCGATTATGGCATGGCACGCCCAACGCCGTCTGACAGTGTGTGCTATCCAAGGAAAATTATGGCAAACCACGGCCGACATCATCCGACCCTGTGTATGCTATCGAAGGGCGATGATCGCATGCCACACCCGACATCGTCCGACCGTGAGTTCATTCCAATGGCGATGATGGCATGCCACGCTAGACGTCATCTGACCGTGTGTGCTACCCAAGGGCGATGATGACATGCCACACCTGACATTGTTCGTCCGTGTGTGCTGCCCAAGAGCCATGTGGCATGCCACTTGATGTAGTCCGACCGTGTGTGATGCCCAAGGGCCATGATGGCATATCACTCCCGTCGTCATCCGACACTTTTTTCTATGCAAGGGAAATGATGGCATGCCACACCCGATGTTTCCAACCGTGTATGCTGCCCAAGGGCGATGAAAGCATGCCACGCCTGACGTTGTCAGACCGTGTGTGCAGTCCAAGGGCGATGATTGCATGCCACACCCGACGTCATCCAACCGTGTGTGTCGTCCAAGGGCGAGATGATATGGTTCATCCGACATTGTCCGACCGTATGTGGTGCCCAAGTGAAATGATGGCATCTAATGCCCGCTGTCGTCTGACAGTGTGTGCTGCACAAGGGTGATGATGGCATGCCACGCCTGACGTCTTCCGTCCTTGTGTGCAGTCCAAAGGGGATGATGGCATGACACGTTGATGTTGTCCGACCGTGTGTGCTGTATAGAGGAGATGATGTCATGCTATGCCCGACGTCAATTGACTGGTGTGTTGCCCAAGTGCAACGCAAGCATGGCACGTCCGACGTCGTCCTACCGTGTATGCTGTCCAAGGGTGATGATGGCATGCCACTCCAGATTTCCGACCGTGTATGTTGTCCAATGGAGATGATGTGATACCATGCCCTACATCGTCTGTTTGTGTGTGTTGCCCAAGGGCATTGATGGCATCTAACGCCATACCTCTTCTTACCGTGTGTGCTACATAAGGGCTATAATGGAATGCCACGCCCGACGTCATCCGTCCTTGTGTGTTGTCCAAGGGCGATGATGGCTTGCCACGCTCGACATCATTCGACCATGTGTGTTGACCTAGGGCCATGATGGCATGCCACTCTCGACATACTTCGACAATGTATGTTGTCAAAGGGCGATGATGGCATGCCCCGCCCGACGAAGTCCCACCATGTGTGATATCCAATGGTGAAGATGGCTTGTGTCGGCCGACGTCGTCCGACCGCATGTGCTAATAGAGATGATGAAATGCCACGCCCGACATCATTCGATCGTGTGTGCTGTCCAAGGGTGATGATAACATGCCACACCCAACGTCGTCCGATCGTGTATGCTTTCTAAGGGCAATGATGGCATGCCACGCCCGACATCGTCCGACTGTGTCTGCTGTCCAAGGGCGATGATGGTATGTCAAGCCCGACGTAGTCCTATCGTATGTGCTGTCCAAGGGCGATGATAGCATGCCACACTCGATGTTGTATGATCGTGTATGCTGTCCAAGGGCGAGATGGCATGCCATGCCCGAGTTTGTCTGATCGTGTGTGCTGCCCAAGTGTGATGATTGTTTGAAACGCCCGGCGTTGTCCGACTGTATGTACCCCCCAAGGTCCATGTGGGCATGCCACGCTCCATATCATTCGTCTGTGTGTGTTGTCCAACGGGATGATGACATGCCACGCTCGACATCGTCCGACCATGTGTGCTTTACAAGGGCGATGATAGCATGCAACGCTCGACATCGTCCGTCCGTCTGTGAAGTCCAAATGTGATGATGTCTTGTCACATCTACGTAGTCCGACCGTGTATGTAGTCCAAGGGCGATGATGCCATGTTATGACCGACATCGTCCGACCGTGTATGCTGTCCAGGGCGACGATGGCATGCGACGCCCGACGTCGTCCTACCCTGTCTATTCTGTCCAAGGCTGTTGATGGCCTTCCAAGCCCGATGTCGTCCGACCTCTGGTGTTGTCCAAATACAATGATGACATGCCACGCCCGACATAGTCCTATCATGTATGTTGTTCAAGGGCGATGATGGCATGCCTCGACAGACGTCGTCCCGCCGTGTGTGTTGTCCAAGGGAGAAAATGACATGTCACGCTCGACATCATTCGACCGCGTGTGCTACCCTATTGCGATAATGGAATGGCACCCTCGACCTCAACCGACCGTGTGTGCTACCCAAGGGCCATGTGAGCATGCCACGATCGACATCGGCTGATTGTGTGTGCTGTCCAAGGGCGATGATAACATGCCACGCTCGATGGCGTTCGACTGTGTGTGTTGGCTCCTTAATTTGGTTTAGTTTTTTTAAAAAAATATTATTATATTTTTATATATATTATAGTGTAAATTAAAAACGAGAATGGTAATATGTTTCGTGACATTTTAAGTTAAAAATGAAATAGTAGTACAACGCCATGGGAAAGTCGAGAAGACATATTAGATTAGTACGAATGCGAAAACCATAATCGATGATGGCATGCTACGCCCAACGAAGTCTGAGCGTGCGTGCTTCCCAAGGGTAATGATGGAATCTAACGCCTGACATCGTCATACCGTGTGAGCTGCACAAGAGCGATGATGGCATCTCATGCCGGACGTCGTCTGACCGTGTGTGCAGCTAAAGGGCGATTATGGCATGTCATGTTCAACATCATCCGACTGTGTGTGCTGTCCAAAGGCCATGCAGGCATGCCACGCCCGACGTAGTTTGACCGTGTGTGCTTCCCTAGGGCGAAGATAACATGCCATGCCTGGCGTCGTCCGACCGTGTGTTCGGTCCACGGGCGACGATGACATTCCACGCTCGACATTGTCTGACCATCTGTGCTGTCTAAGAGAGATGATGGCATGCCAAACTCGTCGTTGCTCGACGATGTGTGATGCCCAAGGGCGATGGTGGCATGCCACGCTCGACAATGTCCGACCGTGTGTTTTATCCAAGGGCAATGATAACATACCACGCCCAACGTCGTCTAACCATGTATGTTGTCCAAGGGCGATGATGACATGCCACGCTCGACGTCGTCCGACCGTGTGTGCTTCCCATGGACCATGTGGCATGCAATGTTCGACGTCGTCTGATTGTGTGTGCTTTCCAAGGGCGATGTGATATGTCACGCCCGACGTCGTCTGGCCATGTGTGCTTTCCAATGGAGATGATGGCATGTAAGGCTCGACGTTGTCTGATTGTGTGTGCTGTCTAAGGGCTATGATCGTATTCCACGCCCGACATCGTGCGATCGTGTGGGTTGCACAAATGCCATGCGCGCATGCCACGCTTGATATTGTCGGATCGTGTGTGCTGACCAAGGGCGATAATAACATTCCACGCCCCACATAATCCGATCGTCTATGTTGTCCTGTGGCAATTATGGTTTTTAACGGCCAACGTCGTCCGATCGTGTGTGCTGTCCAAGGGCGATGATAACATGCCACGCCCAAAATCGTCCGATCGTGTATGATTTCCAATGGTGATGATGGCATGCCACGCCCAATGTCGTTCGACAGTGTGTGCATTTTAAGGGCGATGATGGCATTGCCACGACAGACGTCGTCTGACCGTATGTGCTGCCCAAGGTCCATGGTGGCATGCCACGTCTGACGTAGTCTGATCGTGAGTGCTGTCCATGGGCGATGATGGCATGCTAAGCTCGACGTCATCCGACCATATATGCTTTCCAAGGGAGATGATGGCATGCCACGCCCGACGTCATCCGACCGTGTGTGCTGCCCGCCTAACGTAGTCCGATCGTGTGAGATGTCCAAGGGCGATGATGGAATGCCACGCTTGACGTCGTACAAGCGTGTGTGCTATCCAAGGGTGAGATGGAATGCCACGTTTGACGTAGTTCGTTCGTGTATGATGCCCAAGTGATATGATGGCATGTAACGCCTGATGTCATCCAACTGTGTGTGCTGCCTAAGGGCCACGTGGGCATTCCACGCCCGATATCGTCCAACCGTATGTGCAGTCCTAGGGCGATGATTGTGTGCCACGTTCGACGCAGTTCCTCCTTGTATGTTTTCCAAAGGGACGATGGCATGCCACTCCCGACGTAGTCCGACCGTCTGTGTTGTGTAAGGGCGATGATGGCTTGCCACGCCCGACGTCGTCTGCCATGTGTACAGTCCAAGGGCTATGATAGAATGCTACGCCCGACGTAGTCTAACCATGTATTTTGTCTAAGGGAGAAGATGACATGCCACGACAGACGCTGTCTGACCGTTTATGCTGTCCAAAGGCGATGTTGGCATGCCACGCTCGACATCTTCCGACCGTGTGTACTGCATAAGGGCGATGATGGCATGCCATTCTCGCCGTCGTCCGTCCGTGTTTGAAGTCCATAGGTGATGATAGCATGACACATCTACGTCGTCCAACCGTGCATGTAGTCCAAGGGCGATGATAACATATTACGGGCGATGTCGTCCGACTGTGTATGCTGTCAAAGGGCGATGTTGACATGCCACGCCCAACGTCGTCCTACCCTGTGCATTTCGTCCAAGGGCGGTGATGCCTTGCCACGACCGATGTCGTCCGACCTTGTGTGCTGGCCAAGGGTCATGATGTATGCCATTCCCGACATGGTCCTAGTGTGTATGTTGTCCAATGGCGATGATGGCATGCCACGCCTGACGTAGTACCGTGTGTGCTTTCAAAGGGCGAAGACGGCATGTCACACTCGACATCATCCGACCGTGTGTGCTGCCAAATGGCGATGATGGCAGGCCACGCTCGACGTCATCCGACTATGTGTTCTACCCAAGAACCATGTGGGCATGCACGCCCCACATCGTTTGATTATTTGTGCAGTCCAAAGGCGTCGATAACATGCCATGCCCGATGTCGTCCGACCGTGTGTGTTGTCTCTTCAATTTAATTTAGTTTTTTTTTCAAAAATATTATTTTATTTTTATATTTATAGAATTAAAAAATGTAAAACTAGATAGGTAATATGCTTCGTGCCCTATTAAGTTAAAAATGAAAGACTAGTACAACGTGATTGGAAAATCGAGAAGATATACTAGATTAGTACGAATGCGACAACCATGATCAATGATGGCATGCTGTGCCCGACATAGTCTTACCAAGCGTGCTGCCCAAGAGAAATGATGGCATCTAGCGCCCGACAACGTCAGAGTGTGTGATCTACACAAGGGTAATTAATGCATGTCACTTTCGACATCGTCCGTCCGTGTGTGCAGCCCAAGGGCGATGATGGGATGTCATGCCCGATGTCGTCCAATCGTGTGTGCTGCCCTAGGGCGATGATAACATGCCAGGCCTGGCGTCATACGACTGTGTGTGCTGTCCACGGGCGACGATGACATTCCATGCTGGACATCGTCTGACCTTCAGTACTGGCCAAGAGTGATGATGGAATGCAATCTTGACGTAGACCGACGATGTGTGATGCCCAACGGTGAAGTGGGCATGCCACGCTCGACATCATTCTACCGTGTGTTCTATCCAAGAGCGATGATCACATACCACGCGCGACGTCGTCTGACCGTGTGTGCTTCCCATGGGCCATGTGGCATGCCACGTCCCACGCCGTGTGATTGTGTGTGCTTTCCAATGGCCATGTGATATGTCACGCCCGACGTCGTCTGACCGTGTGTGATTCCCAATGAAGATGATGGCATGTCACGCTAGACGTCGTCCGACCGTGTGTGCTGCCCAAGGAATATGATCGTATTCCACGCTGACGTCGTGCGATCGTGTGGGTTACCCAAGGGCCGTGCACGCATGCCACGCTTTATGTCATCTGATCGTGTGTGCTGACCAAAGGCGATGATAACATTCCACGCCCCACGTAATACGATCGTGTATGTTGTCCTAGTGAAATTATGGATTTTAACGCATGACATTGTCTGATCGTGTGTGCTGTCCAAGAACCATGATAACATGCCACACCCAAAATCGTCCGATCGTGTATGCTTTCCAATGGTTGATGGCATGCCACGCCGAATGTTTCTTCGGCAGTGTGTGTATTCCAAAGGTGATGATGGAATTGCCACGACCGACGTCGTCTGACCGTATGTGCTGCCCATGATGGCATGCCACATTCGATGTAGTCTGATCGTGCATGCTGTCCAAGGGCGATGATGGCATGCTATGCTCGACGTCGTCCAACTGTGTATGCTTTCCAAGGGCGATGATGGCATGCCACGCCTGACGTCATCCGACCGTGTGTGCTGCCTTATGGCGATGATGGCATACCACGCCTGACGTAGTCTGATCGTGTGTGTTTTTCAAGGGCGATGATGAAATTCCACGCTTGACGTGGTTCGACCGTGTGTGCTATCAAAGGGTGACATGGAATGCCACGCTTGACGTGGCTCGACCGTGTGTGCTATCAAAGGGTGAGATGGAATGCCACGCCCGACGTAGTTCGACCATGTATGCTGCCCAAGTGCGATGATGGCATGAAAAGCCTGATGTCGTACGACTGTGTGCGCTGCCTAAGGACAACGTGGGCATGCCACGCCCTATGTCGTTCAATCGTATGTGTAGTCCTAGGGCAATGATGGCATGCCATGTTCGACGCCGTTCGTCCGTGTATGTTTTCCAAAGGGATGATGGCATGCAATACCGACGTAGTCTGACCGTCTGTGTTGTCCAAGGGCGATGATGGCATGCCACGCCCGACGTCGTCGTCCTGTGTGTACTGTCCAACGGCTATGATAGAATGCTACGCCCGACGTAGTCCGACCGTGTATTCTGTCTAAGGGAGAAGATGACATGCTACGCCCGACGTCGTCTGACCATGTATGTTGTACAAGGGCGATGATGGCATGCCACGCTCGACGTCGTTCGACCGTGTGTGTTACCCAAGGGTGATGTAGACATGTCACTCCCAACGTCTTGTGTGTGTGTCGCACAAGTGTGATAATGGCATGCCAAACCCAATTTAATCCGGTTGTGTATGCTGCCGAAGGGCCATGAGGGTATGTCACTCCCTACGTGGTCGGACCGTTTGTGTTATCCAAGGGAGATGATAACATGCCACACCCGACGTCGTTCGACCCTGTGTATATTGTCGAAGGGGGATGATGGCATGCCACACCCAATGTCTTCCAATCGTATGTGAAGTCCAATGGTGATGATGGAATGCCATGCTCTACTTCAGGAGTCAGTATGTGTTGTCCAACGGGATGATGACATGCCACGCCCGATGTTGTACGACCGTATGTGCTGTCCAAGGGCGATTATTGCATGCCACTCCAGACGTAGTCCGACCGTGTGTGCTTCCCAAGGGAGAATATGGCATGCCATGCCCGACATCGTATCACCATGGATGGTGTCCAAGGGCAATGATGGCATGCAACGCCCTACATCGTCTTAGCGTGTGTGTGTTGCCCAAGGGCGATGATGACAAATCACTCCCATTGTCGTTTGTGTGTGTTGCACAAGAATAATAATGGTATGCCATGCCCAATGTCATTCGACTGTGTGTGCTGCTCAAGGGCCATGCAGGCATGCCACGCCCTTCGTGGTCCGACAGTGTGTGTTGTACAAAGGCGATGATAACATGCCACACCCAACGTCATCCGACCCTGTGTATGTTGTCGAAGAGCGATGATTGCATGCCACACCCGATGTCGTCCAACCGTATGTGAAGTCAAAGGGCGATGATGGCATGCCACGCTCTAATTCGGGCCTCCGTGTGTGTTGTCCTACGGGATGATGACATGCCACACCTGATGTTTTAGGACCGTCTTTGCTGTCCAAGGGCGATGATAGCATGACACTCCACATGTAGTCCGATCGTGTGTGATGCCCAAGGGCAATGAAGGAATGCAACCCCCGATGTCATCCGATCGTGTGTGTTGTCCAAGGGAGATGATAACATGCTACTACCAATATCATCCGATCATGTATACTTTCCAAAGATTATGATAGCATTCCACGCCCGCTCTCTTTAGACACTGTGTGCATTCCAACAGCGATGATGGCATTGCCACGGCCGACGTCGTCTGACCGTCTATGCTGCCAAAGGCAATGATGGCATGGCACACCTGATGTAGTCCAATCGTCTGTGCTATCCAAGGGGATGATGGCATGCCACGCTCCACATCGTCCGACAGTGTATGTTTTCCATGAGCGATGATGGAATGTCACGCCCGACGTCATCCAACCGTGTGTGCTGCCAAAGGGCAATGATGGCATGCCACGCCTGACATAGTCCGATTGTGTGTGCTGTCCAAGGGAGATAATGGCATGCCACACTTGACATTGTCAAACCCTGTGTGCTGTCAAAGGGAGAGATGGCATACCACGCCTAACGTAGTTCGACTATGTATGCTTTCCAAGTGCGATGATGGAATGTAACGCCTGACATCGTCCGACTATGTGTGCTGCACAAGGGCCATGTGCGCATGCCACACCCGATGTCGTCCAACCATATGTGTAGTCCTAAGGCGATGATGGCATGCCACCTTCGACGTCGTTCGTCCGTGTATAATTTCTAAAGGGATGATGTCATGCCACTCGCGATGTAGTTCGACCATCTCTGCTTTCCAACGGCGATGATGGCATGCTACGCCCGACGTCATCCGATTCTGTGTGCTTTCCAAAGGCTATGATGGAATACCACGCCCGACATAGTTCGGCCGTATATTATGTCTAAGGGATAAGATGGCATGCCACGCCCGATGTCTTCCGACTATTTATGTTGTCCAAGGGCGATGATTGCATGCCACGCTCGACTTCGTATGACCGTGTGTGTTGCCCGAGGCGATGATGAAATGTCACTCCCAACGTCGTCTGTGTGTCGCACAAGGGTGATAATGACATGCCTCACCCAATGTTATCTGGCTGTGTGTGCTTCCAAAGGGCCATGTTGGCATGCCACCCCCTATGTCGTCCAACCGTATGTTAAGTCCTAGGGCGATGATGGCATGCCACGTTCGAAGTCGTTCATCCATGTATGTTTTCCAAACGGATGATGGCATTCCAGTCCAGACGTAGTCTGACCATATGTGTTGTCCAAGGGCGATGATGGCATGCCAGCGGGCTGCAGCAGGCTGGCACACACGTCAGGAAAGGCTATGATGGAATGCCACGCCCGACGTAGTCCGACCGTGTATTCTGTCTAAGGGCAAATATGGCATGCCATGCCCGACGTAGTCCGAGCGTGTATGCTGTCCAAGGGCGATTATGGCATGCCACGCACGACGTCGTCCGACCGTGTTTGTTGCCCAAAGGCAATGATGGCATGTCACTCCCAGCATCGTCTTTGTGTGTCGCACAAGGGCAATAATGCCATGCCACACCCAATGTCATCCTACTGTGTGTGTTGCCCAAGGGCCATGCGGTCATGCTATGACCTACGTGGTCCGACTGTGTGTGTTGTCCAAGGGCGATGATAACATGCCACACCCGACGTCGTCCGACCCTGTGTATGTGGTCGAAGGGCGTTGATGGCATGCCACACTCTACCTCGGGCATCCGTGTGTGTTGTCCAACGGGATGATGACATGCCACGCCCGATGTTGTACGACTGTCTGTTCTGTCCAAGGGTGATGATAGCATGCCACTCCAGACGTAGTTCGACCGTGTGTGCTGCCCAATGGCAACGAAGGCATGTAACGTCTGACGTTGTCCGACCGTGTGTTTTGCCCAAGGGTGATGATGGCATGGCATGCTTTATGTTGTCCGACCATGTGTGAAGTCTAAGGGTGATGATGGCATGCCACGCAAGATGTTTTTTGTTCTTGTGTGCTGTCCATAGGCGATTATGGCATGCAAAGCACGACGTCCAACAGTCTATGCTGTCCAAGGGAGATGATGGCATGCCACGCCCGACGTCTTCTGAACATGTGTATGCTATCCAAGGGCGATGATGGCATGCCACGCCCGACATCATCTTACCATGAGTTCATTCCAAAGGCGATGATGGCATGCCACTCCCGACATTGTCCGACCGTGTATGCTGTCTAAAGACGAAGATGGCATACCATGCCCGATGTCGTCCAACCGTGTATGTGATCCAAGGGCGATGATGGCTTGCCACGCCCGACATCGTCCGACTGTGTGTGCTGCCTGAGGGCGATGACTGCATGTCTCACCCGATGTGGTTTGACCGTGTGTGCTGCACAAGGGCGATAATGTCATGCCAAGCCCAACGTCGTTTGTCCTTGTTTGCAGTCCAAAGGCATTGATGGCATGCCACGTCAACATTGTTTGACAGTGTGTGCTATCCATAGGCGATGCATGCCATGGCCGACGTCGTCCGACTGGTGTTTTTCCCAAGGGCCATATGGGCATGCCACGCCCGACATAATTCGACCGTGCATGAAGTCCATGTACGATGATGGCATTCCACGTCTGACGTCGTTCGACTTGTATATTGTCAAGGGCAATGATGATATTCCATGCACAATATCGTCCGTACGAGTGTGCTTTCCAAGGGCAATGATGGAATGTCACACCAGACGTCATCTGATCGTATTTTCTACCCAAGGTCCATGTGGGCATGCCACATCCTACGTTGTCCGATCGTGTGTGTTGTCCATGGGAGATGATAACATGCCACACCCGATGTAGTCTGACCGTGTGTGCTGCCCAAGGGCGATGATGGCATGCCATGCGCGACATCGTCATACAGTTTTTGCTGCGGAAGGGCAATGATTGCATGTGACGCTCGACGTCGTCCGACCGTGTGTGCTGCTTAAGGACCATGCAGGCATGCCACGCCCAACGTCGTCCGGTCGTGTATTCTATCTCCTTAATTTAGTTAATTTTTTTTTAAAAAAAATTTAAGTATATTTTTCTTTATATACAATAATATAAATGTAAAACTAGAAATATAATATGCTTCGTGCCGCATTAAGTTAAAAATGAAAGTTTAGTACAATGCAATGGGAAAATTGAGAAGATATATGAGATTAGTATGAATGCGACAACCATGATCGATGATGGCGTGATGCTCCCCACGTAGTCCTACCATGTGTGCTGCTCAAGGGCAATGATGTCATCTAACGCTCGAGGTCGCCCGACTTTGTGTGCTGCACAAGGGCAATGATAACATGCCATGCCCAACGTCGTCTAACCGTGTATGATGTCCACGGGCGATGATGACATTCCACGCCTGACGTTATCCGACCCTGTGTAGGTTGTCCAAGGAATATGATGGCATGCCACGCCCGACGTCGTCCGACCGTGTGTTCATTCCAAGGGCGATGGTAGCATGTCATGCCCAACGTCGTCTAACTATGTATGTTGTCCAAGGGCGATGTTGTCATGCCTCTCCCAATGTCGTCCGACCGTGAGTACTACCCAAGCGCGCTGATGGAATGACATGCTCGACGTCGTCCGACCGCCTGTGCTGCCCAATCGCGATGATGGCATGCCACGCTCGACATCGTGTGACCTAGAGTGTTGCCCAAGATTCGTGCGGGCATGTCACTCTTGACGTCATCCGATCGTGTGTGCTAACATAGGGTGATGATGGCGTATATGGAATGCAACGCCCAATGTCTTCCGACCGTGCGTGCTATCCAAGGGCGATGATGGCATGCCACGTCCAACGTGGTCCGATTGTGAGTGCTCCCTAATGGACATGCTGGAAGGCCACAATTGATGTCGTCCAACCGCATGTGCGGTCCAAGGGAAATGATGGTATGCCACGCCCGACGTACTCCAATCGTGTATGTTGTCCAAGGGCAATGATTGCATGGCACGCTTGACGTCGTTCGACTGTGTGCTGCCCAAAGGCCATGCGGGCATGCCACACCCGACGTAATCCGATTGTATGTTCTGTCCAATGGTAATTATGACATGCCACGCCCGACATAAGCCGACCATGTATGCTTTCCGATGGCGAAGATCGCATGCCACGTCCGACATCATCAGATCGTGTATGGTGTCCAAGGGTAATGGTGGCATTCCACGCCCGACATCGTCCTACCTTGTGTGGTGCTTAAGGGCGATGATGACATGTAACGCCCGACTCCATCAGACCGTGTATGCTGCACAAGGGTGATGATAGCATGCCACGTCTAATGTCGTTCGTCAGTATGTGTTGTCCAAAGGAGATAATGGCATGCCACGCCCGACGTCATCCGACCGTGTGTCCTGCCCAAGGTCCATGCGAGCATGCCACGCCGGACGTCAACCGATCGTATGTGTTATCCAAGGGAGATGATAACATGCTACGCCCGACATCATCCCATCGTGTATGCTTTCCCAGGTAGATGATTGCATGCCATGCCTGACATTATCCGACCGTGCTACCTAAGGGTGGTGATGACATGCTACGCCCAACCTAGTTCAATCGTGTGTGCTGTCCACGGGCGATGATGGCATGCAATGCTCATCGTCTTTCGATCGTCTGTGCTGCCCAAGGACCATGCTAGCATGCCACGCCTAATGTCATCCGACTGTGTGCTGTCCAAGGGAGAAATGGTATGCCATGCCCGATGTAGTCTAATCATGTGTGCTTCCCAAGGGCAATGATGGCATCCAATTCCCAATGTCGTCTTACGGTGTGTGCTGTACAAGGGAGATAATGGCATGTCATGCCAGACGTCGTCTGTCTTTGTGTGAAGTCCAAACATGATGATGGCATGCCAAGTCAACGTCGTCCGACTGTGTGTTCTGTCAAAAGGGGAAGATTGAATGCCATGCCCGACGTCGTTTGACTGCTTTGTTTCCCAAGGGCAATGCGGGCGCGCCACGCCCGATGTCCTCCGATCGTGCATTCTCTCCAAGAGCGATGATGGCATGCCACGCCCGACATCGTCTAACCGTGTATATTGTCAAAGGGAAACGATGGCATGCCATACCCGACATCGTCCGTCCGTGTCTGTTACCCTAGGGCAATGATGGCATCTAACGCCTGACGTCGTCTGAGCATGAGTGTTGCGCAAGGGCGATGATGGCATGCCAAAGCCGACGTTATCCATCTGTGTGTCCAGTCCAATGGCGATGATGGCCTGCCACATCGACGTCGTCCGACCCTGTGTGCTATCCAAAGGTTGTACAGTCATGCCATGCCAGATGTAGTCCAATGGTGCGTGCTGCCAAAGAGCGATGATAACATGCCATGCTCGACGTCGTTTGTCCATGTGTGTAGTCAAAGGGCGTATTTGGCATGCAACGCCCAATATCTTCCGTCTGTACGTGCTATCCAAGGGCGATGATGGCATGCCATGCCCAACGTGGTCCGATTATGTGTGCTCCCTAATGGACATGCTGGAAGGCCACACTTGATGTTGTCCAACCGCATGTGCGGTCCAAGGGCGATGAAGGAATGCCATGACCGACGTAGTCCGATCGTGTGTACTGTCCAAGGGCAATGATTGCATGGCACACACGACGTCGTTGACTTTGTGCTGCCCAAGGGCCATGCAGGCATTCCACACCCGACGTAATCCAATGGTATGTTCTATCAAAGGGCGATTATAATATGCCTCACCCGATGTTGTCCGACCGTGTATGTTATCCAAGTGCGATGATGGCATGTTACCCAAAATGTCGTCCGATCGTGTGTGTTGTCCAAGGGCGATGATGGCATGCAATGCCTAATGTATTCCGATAGTGTATGCTGTCCAAAGGCGAAGATGGCATGCCATGCCCGACATCGTCCGACCGTGTGTGCTGTCAAAGGTTGATTATTGCATGCCACGCCCGACGTCGTCCGATCGTGTGTGGCCCAAGGGCGATCATGGCATGTCACACCCGACGTCGTCCGACCGTGTAAGCAGCTTAAAGGTGATAATTGCATGCCACGCCGGACGTCAACCGATCGTATGTTTTGCCGAAGGGCCATGCAGGCATTCCACGCCCTATGTGGTCCGATAGTGTGTGTTGTCCAAGGGAGATGATAAAATGCCACACCCGACATCATTCGATCGTGTATGCTTTTCAAGGGCTATGAGATAGTATGCCACTCCCGACATTATTCGACCGTGTGTGCTGCCCAAGGGTGATGATTAATTGTCATGCCCGACGTAGTCCGATCATGTGTGCTAACCAAGGGAGAAGATGGCATGCCACACTCGTTGTTCCGACCGTGTGTGCTGCCCGAGGACCATGCTGACATGCCACGCCTAACATCATCCGACCGTGTGTGCTGTCCAAGGGCGATGATGGCATGCCACATCCGATGTCGGTCGTCATTATTTATTGTCCAAAGGCGATGATGCATGCCACGCCTGACGACGTCCGACTGTATGTGCTGTCCAAGGGAAAGATGGCATTCCAAGCCCGATGTAGTCAGATCGTGTGTGCTGCCCAAGGGCAATGATGGAATCTAATGCCTGACTTCGTGTGACAGTGTGTGCTGCACAAGGGCGATGACAATATGCCACACACGATGTCATATATCCGTGTGTGAAGTCCAATTGTGACGATGGCATGCCACGTCGACGTCGTCCGATCGTGTGTGCTTTCAAAAGGCCATACGGGCATGCCACGCTTAACGTAGTCCGACATTGTGTGCTTCCCAAGAGTGATGATAACATGCCACGCCCGACATCATTCGTCTGTATGTGTAGTCCACGGGCGTGTATGGCATGCAACAGTTGACGTCGTCCGACCGTGTGTGCTGTCCAAGGGCGATGATGGCATGCCATGCCTGACGTTGTGCGATCATGTGTGCTGACCATTGGTTATGTGGGCATGACATTGCCGATGTCTTCCAACTGCATGTGCAGCTCAAGGGAGATGATGGCATGCCAAGCACGACGTAGTCCTATCGTGTGTGCTGTCAAAGGGTGATGATGGCATGCCACGCTCGACGTGGTCCGACCGTGTGCTGCCCTAGGGTCATGCAGGCATGCCACACCCGACGTAGTCTGACAATATATTTTGTCCAAGGACAATGATAATATGCCACGCCCAACGTCGTCTGACCGTGCATTCATTCCAAAGGTGATGATGGCATGACACGCCCTATGTCGTCCGATAGTATATGTTGTCCAAGGGCGATGATGCCATGCCACGCACGACCCCTTCCGACCGTGTGTGCTGCCAAAGGTCAAAGATGGCATTCCATGCCTGATGTAGTCTGATCGTGTGTGATCTCCAAGAGAGATGATGGCATGCCACGCCCGACGTCGTCTTATCGTGTATGCTCTCTAAGGGCGATGATAACATGCCACGCCTAACATCCTCAAACCGTTTGTGCTGTCAAAGGGCGATGATGGCATGACACGTCCGATGTCCTTCATCTGTGTGTTTTGTCAAAGGGCGATGATGGCATGCCATGCCTTACATAGTCCATTTATGTGTGCTGCCCAAGTGCAATGATTGCATGCCACGCCCGATGTAGTCCAACCGTTTGTGCTTCCCAAGGGCAATGATGGCATCCAATTCCCAATGTCATGTGACAGTGTGTGCTGCACAAGGGCGATAATGGCATGCCGTGCCCGACGTCGTCTGTCTTTGTGTGCAGTCCAAAGATGATGATGGCATGACAAGTCAACGTCGTCCGACTGTGTGTTCTGTCAAAAGGGGAAGATGGAATGCCTTGCCCGACGTTGTTCAACTTGTGTGTTGCCCAAGGGCAATGCAGGCGTGCCACGCCTTATGTCGTTCGACCGTGCATTCTATCCAAGGGCGATGATGGCATGCCACATCCGACATCGTCTAACCGTGTATATTTTCAAAGGGAAACGATGGCATGCCATACCCGACATCCTCCGTCCGTGTCTGTTACGCTAGGGTAATGATGGCATCTAACGCCTGACGTCATCTGACCATGAGTGTTATACAAAGGCGATGATGGCATGTTACAGCCGACGTCATCTATCTGTGTGTCCAGTCCAATGGCGATGATGGCATGCCACATCGACGTCGTCCGACCCAGTGTGCTATCCAAAGGCTGTAAAGTCATGCCATGCCAGATGTAGTCCAATTGTGCATGCTTCCCAAGAGCGATGAAAACATGCCACACTCAACGTCGTTTGTCCATGTGTGTAGTCAAAGGGCGTATATGGCATGCAACGCCCAATGTCGTCCGTCTGTGCGTGCTATCGAAGGGCGATTATGGCATGCCATTCCAAACGTGGTCCGATTGTGTGTTCTACCTAATGGACATACTGGAAGGCCAAACTTGATGTTGTCCAACCGCATGTGCGGTCTAAGGGCGATGATGGCATGCCACGCCCGGCGTAGTCTGATCGTGTGTGTTGTACAAGGGCAATGATTGCATGGCACACTCGATGTCGTTTTACTTTATGCTGCCCAAGGGCCATGCTGGCATGCCACACCCGACGTAATCCGATGGTATCTTCTATCCAAGGGCAATGATAATATGCCACACCCGACATCGTCCGATCGTGTATGTTATCCAAGTGCGATGATGGCATGTTACACCCAACGTCGTCCGACCGTGTGTGGCATGCCATCATCGCCCTTGGACAACATACACGGTCAGACGACATTGGGCGTGGTATGCTAGCATCGCTCTTAGATAGAACACACAGTCGGACGATGTCGAGTGTGGCATGCCATCATCGCCCTTGGGCATCAAACATCTTCGGGCTACGTCGAGCTTTGCATGCCATCATCTCTCTTGGACAGCACAGACGGTAAGACAATGTCGAGCGTGGAATGTCATCGTCGCCCGTGGATAGAACACACGGTCGAACGACGCAAGGCCGTGCATGTTATCATCGCCCTAGGGCAGTACACACGATCGGACTACGCCGGGCGTGGCATGTCTGCATGGCCTTTGGACAGCACACACAGTGGGACGACGTTGAATGTGACATTCCATCATCGCCCTTTAGCTGCACACCAGAACAGACGACGTCGGGCTTGACATGCCATCATCGCTCTTGCGCAGCTCACACGGCATGACGATGTCTTGCGTAGATGCCATCATTACCCTTGGGCAGCACGCACGCTCTGACTACGTTGGGCATAACATGCCATCATCTATTATGGTTGTCGCATTCGTTCTTATCTAATAAATCTTCTCAATTTTCCCATGGCGTTGTACTAGTCTTTCATTTTTAACTTAAAATCTCATGAAGCATATAACCTTTCTAGTTTTTTAAATTATATTATAATATATATAAAAATATAATAATATCTTTTTTTAAAAAACTAAACCAAATTAAGGATACAACACACATAGTCGGACGACGTCGGGCGTGGCATGTTATCGTCGCCCTTGGACAGCACACACAATAAGAAGATGTCGGGCGTGGCATGCCCACATGGCCCTTGGGTAGCACACACGGTCGGATGACGTCTAGGGTAGCATGCCATCATCGCAATAGGACAACATACACGGTCGGACGATGTCGGGCGTGGCATGCCATCATCGCCCTAGGACAGCATACACGGTCGAACGACGTCGGGCGTACCATACTCGCATGGCACTTGGGCAACACACCAGTCAATCGACGTCGGGCATGACATCCCATCATCTCCTTTGGACAGCACACACATTCGGAAGACGTCAACGTGTAATGCTATCATCGCCTTTGGACTGAACATAAGGACGGACGACGTCAGGCGTGGCATGCAATCATCACCCTTGTGCAGCAAACACTGTAAGACGACGGCAGGCATTGGATGCCATCATTTCCCTTGGGCACCACATACGGTCGGACAACATTGGATGAACCATGTCATCTCGCCCTTGGACAACACACATGGTCGGACGACGTCGGGAGTGGCATACAATCATCGCCCTTGGACTGCACACACTGTCGGACAATGTCGGGCGTGGCATGCTATCATCGCCCTTGGGCAGTATACACGGTCGGACGACGACGGGCGTGGCATGCCATCATCTCCCTTTCATAGAACAAAGTGTCGGATTACGTCGGGCGTGACATGCCATCATCGCCCTTGGGCAACACACACAGTCGGACTACATTAGTGTAGCATGCAACATGGCTGTTGGGCAGAACACACAGTCGGATGACGTCGGGCTTGGCATGCCATCATAAATTTTAGACAGCACATAAGGACAGAAGACGTCGGGCATGGAATACCACAATCGTCNTACACGGTCGGACGATGTCGGGCGTGGCATGCCATCATCGCCCTAGGACAGCATACACGGTCGAACGACGTCGGGCGTACCATACTCGCATGGCACTTGGGCAACACACCAGTCAATCGACGTCGGGCATGACATCCCATCATCTCCTTTGGACAGCACACACATTCGGAAGACGTCAACGTGTAATGCTATCATCGCCTTTGGACTGAACATAAGGACGGACGACGTCAGGCGTGGCATGCAATCATCACCCTTGTGCAGCAAACACTGTAAGACGACGGCAGGCATTGGATGCCATCATTTCCCTTGGGCACCACATACGGTCGGACAACATTGGATGAACCATGTCATCTCGCCCTTGGACAACACACATGGTCGGACGACGTCGGGAGTGGCATACAATCATCGCCCTTGGACTGCACACACTGTCGGACAATGTCGGGCGTGGCATGCTATCATCGCCCTTGGGCAGTATACACGGTCGGACGACGACGGGCGTGGCATGCCATCATCTCCCTTTCATAGAACAAAGTGTCGGATTACGTCGGGCGTGACATGCCATCATCGCCCTTGGGCAACACACACAGTCGGACTACATTAGTGTAGCATGCAACATGGCTGTTGGGCAGAACACACAGTCGGATGACGTCGGGCTTGGCATGCCATCATAAATTTTAGACAGCACATAAGGACAGAAGACGTCGGGCATGGAATACCACAATCGTCCTTGGACTGCACACACGGTCAGACGACGTTGGGAGTGCCATTCCATCATCGCCCTTTGGAAGCACACAAGGTCGGACCATGTCGGGCGTTATACGTCATTATTTCCCTTGGGCAGCACACACGATCGGATTACATCGGGCGTGGCCTGCCATCATCTCCCTTGGACAGCATAGACAGTCATCCGACGTCTGGAGTGGCATGTCATCATCCCATTGTACAACATTCATGGACGAACGACATCGATCGTGGAATGCCATCATCTCCCTTGGACTGCACATAAGGTTGGACAACATCGGGCGTGGCATGCTCGCGTTGCACTTGGGCAACACACAAGTCAATCGACGTCGGGCATGGCATGCCATCATCTCCTTTGGACAGCACACACGGTCGAATGACGTCGACGTGTCATGCCGTCATCGCCTTTGGACTGCACAAAAGGACAAACGACTCAGGCATAACATGCCATCATCACCCTTGTGCAACACACACTGTCAGGTGAGAGCGGGCATTAGATGCCATCATTTTCCATGGGCACCACACACGGTCGAACAATGTCAAATGTAGCATTCCATGTTGCCCTTGGACAACACACACGGTCATACTATTTGGAGCGTGGCATGCTATCATCACCCTTTAACAACACACACGATTGGACGACGCTAGTAGTGGCAGTCCAGCATGGACCTTAGAGAGCACACATGGTCGAACGACGTCGATCATGGCATGCAATGATCTCACTTGGATAGAACACATAGTTGGTCTACGCGGGCGTGACATGTCGATATCGCCCTTGGGTAGCACAAATGGTAGAACGATGTCAGGCGTGTCATGCCATCATTGTTCTTGTAAAGCATACACAATATGACGACGTCGGGCCTGGCTTGTTATCATTGTCCTTGGACACCACACATGATCGGACCATGTTGGGCGTGGCATGCCCGTATAACCCTTGGGCAGCACACACGGTCAGACAACATTGTGCGTGGCATGCCATCATCGCCATTAGGCAGCACACACGGTCGGACAACGTCGGGCGTGATATGCCATCATCGCTCTTGGGTAGCAAACACGACCGGACCACGTCGGGTGTGGCATGCAATCATCGCCCTTGGAAGAATATACAGTTGGACGACGTCGGGTGTGGCATGCTATCATATCATTTACGATGAACACACGGTCGCATGATATCGGGTTTTCCATGCCATCATCGCCATTTGGAAGCACACACGGTCGAACGACGTCGGGCATGACATGCAATCATAACCCATGGGCAGCAAACACGATCGGACCATGTCGGGTGTGTCATGCAATCATCTCCCTTAGAAAACATATATAGTTGACAATATCGGGGGTGGCATGCCATCATTTCCCTTCGACAGCATACACAGGGTCAGACGACGTTGGTGTGGCATGCCGTCATCGCCCTCGATGATGGCATGACACACTCGACGTCATCTGACCATATATCTTGGCCAAGGGCTATGATGACATGCCACTACTGATGTTGTCCAACCGTGTATGCTGTCCAAGGGCGATGGTGGCATGCGACGCCCGACGTCATCCCACTTTGCGTGATGTCCAATGGCGAAGATGGCATGACGCACCCGACGTCGTCTGACCGTGTGTGCTGCCCAATGGCGATGATGGAATGCCACGCCCGACGTAATCTGACCATATGTGTTGCCAAAGGTCCGTGTGGGCAATCCACGCCTGACGTCGTTCGATCGTGTTTGCTTTCCAAGGGCGATGTTAACATGCCACGCCCGATGTCGTCCGATCATGTATTTTTTTCAAGGGGGATGATGGTAAGCCACGTTTGATGTCGTCCGACCGTGTGTGCATTAAAAAGGCGACCATGTAATTTCCACGGCCGACGTCGTCCGACCGTGTGTGCTCAAGTGCCATGATGGAATGCAACACCCGACATTGTCCAATAATGTGTGCTGTCCAAGGGCTAAAGAAGGCTACGCTCAATGTCGTTCGACTATTTGTGTTGCCCAAGGGAAATAATGGAATCTAATTCCTGACATCGTTCGACCGTGTGTGCTTCCCAAGGGTGATGATGGCATGCCACGCCCGACGTAGTCCGACCGAGTGTGCTGCCCAAAATACCATGCGGGCATGCGACACCCTACGTGGTCCGTTCGTGTGTGCTGTCCAAGGGGGATGATAACATGCAACGCCCAACGTCGTTCGATCACGTATGATTTTCAATGGTGATGATGGCATGCCACGCCAGATGTCGTCCGGCCGTGTGTGCTGTCCAAGGAAGATGATGGCATGCCACGCTAGACGTCGTTTGACCATGTGTGTTGTCTATGGGTGAGATGGCATGCCACGCCTGACGTTGTCCGGTGTGCTGCCCAAGGGCAATGACGAAATGTAATACCCGACGTTGTGTGACACTGTGTGCCGCACAAGGGCGATGATAATATTCAATGCACGATTTCATCCGTCCATGTATGCAGTCCAATGGCGATGATGGCATGCCATGTCGACGTCGTCCATCCGTTTGTGCTCTCAAATAGCCATACGGGCATGCCACGCTCGACGTAGTTCGTCCGTGTGTGTACTACAATGGCCTGTATGGCATGCAATGCTTGATATCGTCTGACCGTGTGTGCATTAAAAAAGCGATGATGGCATTGCCACGGCCGACGTCGTCCGACCGTGTGTGCTGTCCAAGGGCGATGATGGCATGCCACGCTCGACATCATTCGACCGTGTATACTGTCCAAGGGCGATGATGGGATTCCATACCTGACATCATCCGTCCGTGTGTGCTACCCAAGGGCAATGATGGAAACTATCGCACAACGTCGTCCAACCGTGTGTGCTGCACAAGGGCGATGATGGCATGCCTTGCCCAACGTCATCCATCCGTGTGTGCAGTCCAAGGGAAATGATGGCATGCCACGCTCGACGCCATCCGACCATGTGTGCAGGCCAAAATCTATGATGCCATGCCACTCGCGATGTAGTCCAACCGTGTATTCTGTCCAGAGGGGGTTGATGGCATGCGACGCCCGACGTCATCCCACTATGTAAGATGTCCAAGGGCGAAGATGGCATGACACACTCGACGTCGTCCGATCGTGTGTGCTGCCCAATGGCGATGATGAGATGCCACACGCGACATCATCCATCCGTATGTGTTGCCAAAGGTACATGTGGGCAAGACACGCCCGACATCGTTCGATCATGTGTACTGTCCAAGGGCGATGATAACATGCTACACCCGACGTCGTCCGATCGTGTATTCTTTCCAAGGGGGATAATGGCATGCCACGTTCGACATCGTTCGACCATGTGTGCACTCAAAGGGCGATGATGGAATTGCAACCGCCGCCGACGTCCAACCGTGTATGCTGCCCAAGTGCCATGATGGCATGCCACACCCGACGATATCCAATCATGTTGTGCTGTTTAAGGGCGATGACGGCAAGCTACGCTCAATGTTGTCCGACCGTTTGTGTTGCCCAAGGGCAATAATGGAATCTAATTCCTGACGTAGTTAGATCGTGTGTGCTGCCCAAGGGCGATGATTGCTTGTGAGGACCAACATAGTCCGACCGCGTGTGCTGCCCAAAAGGCCATGCGGGCATGCCACACCCTACGTGGTCCGATCGTGTGTGCTGTCCAAGGGGGATGATAACATGAAATGCCAAACGTTGTCCGATCGTGTATACTTTCCAAGGTGATGATGGTATGCCACGCCAGAAGTCGTCCGGCCGTGTGTGTTGTCCAAGGGAGATGTTGGCACGCCACGCCCGACGTAGTCCGATCGTGTGTGCTGTCCAAGGGCGATGATGGCATGCCACGCTTGACGTTGTCTTACCATGTGTGTTGTGCAAGCGCGAGATGGCATGCCACGCCTGACGTTGTTTGACTATCTGTGCTGCCCAAGGGAAATGATGCAATGTAATACCCGACGTTGTGTGACAGTGTATGTGCTGCACAAGGGCGATGATAATATTCCACGCCCGACGTCATCCATCCATTTGTGCAGTCCAATGGCGATGATGGCATGCCACGTCGATGTCGTCCTACCGTGTGTGCTTTCCAATGGCCATACGGGCATCCCACGCTTGACGTAGTCGAACCGTGTAATGTGTCCAAGGGTAATGATGGCATATAACACCCTACATCCTCCGACCGTGTGTTCTGCCCCAGGGCGATGATGGCATGCCTCGCCCGACGTAGTCTTACCATTTTTACTGCCCAAGGGCCATGTCGCCATGCCATTCCCTACGTGGTACGGTCGTGTGTTCTATTCAAGGGTGATGATAACATGCCAAGCCCAACGTCGTCCGATCGTGTATGCTTTCCATAGGAGATGATGGCATGCCACGCCCGACATCGTTCGACTGTGTCTGCTATCCAAGGGCAATGATGGTATGTCACGTCCGACGTAGTCCTATTGTATGTGTTGTCCAAGGGTGATGATAGCCAGCCACGCTAGATGTTGTCTGATTGTGTGTGCTATCCAAGGGCGAGATGGCATGCCATGCCCGACATCGTCTTATCGTGTGTGCTGCCCAAGTGTGATGATGGCTTTAAACGCCCGGCGTTGTTTGACTGTATGTACTCCCCAATGGCCATGTGGGCATGTCACGCTCGATATCATTCGTCCGTGTGTGTTGTCCAAAGGGATGATGGCATGCCATGCTCGACGTGGTACGACCGTCTGTTCTGTCCAAGGGCAATGATGGCTTGCCACACTCGACATCGTCCGACCATGTGTGCTATTCAAGGGCGATGATGGCATGCTTCATCCGATGTTGTCCGACCGTATGTGGTGCCCAAGGGAAATGATGGCATCTAATGACCGCCGTCGTCTGACAATGTGTACTACACAAGGGTGATGATGGCTTGCTACGCTTGACGTCGTCCGTCCTAGTGTGCAGTCCAAAGGCGATGATGGCATGACACGTTGACGTTGTATGACCGTGTGTGCTGTCCAAAGGAGATGATGGCATGCCATTCCCGACGTCGATCGACTGATGTGTTGCCCAAGGTCCATGCAAGCATAGCACGCCCGACGTCCGACCGTGTATGTTGTCCAAGGGCGATGAGGGCATGCCACGCCCGACATCGTCCGACCGTGTATGTTGTCCAATAGCGAATATGTGATGCCATGCCCTATATCGTCTGTTTGTGTGTGCTGCCCAAGGGCAATGATGGCATCTAATGCCGTACTTCTTTAGACCGCGTGTGCTACATACAGGCGATAATGGAATGCACCGCCCGACGCCATCCGTCCGTGTGTGCAGTCCAAGGGTGATGATGGCATGCCACGCTTGATATCTTTCGACAGTGTGTGTTTACCTAGGGCCGTGATGGCATGCTACGCCCGACATAGTCCGACCGTGTATGTTGTCGAAGGGCGATGATGCCATGCCCCGCCCGATGTCATCCTACCATGTGTGATATCCAAATGCAAATATGGCTTGTGTCGCCCGACATTGTCCGACCGCATGTGCTAATGGAGATCATGGCATGCCACGCAGGACGTCATCCGACCGTGTGTGCTGTCCAAGGGCGATGGTAACATGCCACGCCCGACGTCGTCCGACCGTTTGTGCTGCCCAATTGCCATGATGGCATGCCACGCCCGACGTAGTCCGATCGTGTGTTCTATCCAAGGACAATGATGGCATGCGACGCTCTACGTCGTGCGACTGTGTATGCAAAATTAGGGGAAATGTAAAATTAAACAGGATAAAAGCTTTTTATCATAAAATTAATTATCTAACACTAAAATTGACTTTGTCATATGTGTTACCAACGTATTTCGAAATCAAAAATCTATTTTCTTTTACCAGATTCGTAGAAATAAAGAATAACATTTTTCTCCAAAATTGTGGGAAATTCAAAATTGAATGGGTTAAAAGATGGTTTTTGGAAAATCGGCTCGTCTAAACCGCCTTTGGGCGATTTGTTCGCGTAGATCTAAAATAAACTAACCCAATTGAAAAAGTAAATCACCTCAATTGGACATTCGAGACAAAAGTTAGGACCGTTTGAAATTTTACAAATATACAACTACTTTTTTTTGCGTTTCAATCTTTGGTTTGGTGGAACTTCAAATGATTGAAACTTTGGGCTTGAATATCCGTTTGACGCAATTTTTTTATACTTCATTTGTTTTAGTCATCAACGTGGTCAACTCCTTAATTTGGTTTAGTTTTTTTAACATATTTTTATATTTTTATTTATATAGAATAACATAAATGTAAAGCTAGAAAGGTAATGTGCTTCGTGCTGTATTAAGTTAAAAATTAAAGACTATTACAACGCGATGGGAAAATCAAGAAGATATATTAGATTAGTACGAATGCGACAACCATGATCGATGATGGCATGCCACACTAGACATAGTCAGACTGTGTGATCTGTCCAAGGCTAATGATGGCATCTAACAACCTACGTCCTCCGACCGTGTGTTCTGCCCCAGGGCGATGATGGCATGCCTCGCCTGATGTAGTCCGACCGTGTATGCCTCCCAAGGTTCATGTCGCCATTCCATTCCCTACGTGGTACGATCGTGTGTTCTGCTCAAGGGTGATGATAACATGCCACGCCAAACGTCGCCCGATCGTGTATGCTTTCCAAGGGCGATGATGGCATGCCACGCCCGACATAGTTCGTCCGTGTCTGCTGTCGAAGGGAAATAATGGCATGCCACACTGGACGTCATCCGATCGTGTGTGCTGCCCAAGGTCCATGCAGGAATGCCACGCTCTACGTAGTCCGATTGTGTGTGTTGTCCAAGTATGATGATGGCTTGAAACGCCCGGCGTTGTCTGACTGTATGTACTCCCCAAGGGACATGCGCGCATGCCACGCTCGATATCATTCGTCCGTGTTTGCTGTCCAAAGGGATAATGACATGCCATGCTCGACGTCGTACGACCATTTTTTGTTGTAAAAGGGCAATGATGGCATGCCACGCTCAACATCGTCCGACCATGTGTGCTGTACAAGGGCGATGATGGTATGCTTCGTCCGACGTTGTCTAACCATATGTGGTGACCAAAGGAAATGATGGTATCTAATGCCCGATGTCGTTTGACAATGTGTGCTGCACAAGGGTGATGATGGCATGCTACGCCTGACGTTGTCCATCCTTGTTTGCAATCCAAAGGAGATGATTGCATGAAACGTCAACATCGTCCGATCGTGTGTGCTGTCCAATAGAGATGAGCGCATGCCATGCCCGACATCGATCGACTGATGTGTTGCTCAAGTTCCATGCGAGCATGGCACGCCCGACGTAATCCGATTGTGTATGTTGTCCAAAGGCGATGATGGCTTGCCATGCCCGACAACGTTCGACCGTGTATGTCGTATAATGGAGATGATGTGATGCCATGCCCTGCATCGTCTGTTTGTGTGCGTTTTCCAAGGGCAATGATGGCATCTAACGTCGTACATCTTCTGACCGTGTGTGCTACATAAGGGCGATAATGGAATGCCACGCCCGACGTCATCCGTCCGTGTGTGCAGTCCAAGGGCGATGATTGCATGCCATGCTCGACATCGTTCTACCGTGTGCGGTGATCTAGGGCCGTGATGGCATGCCACGCCTGACATAGTTCGACCGTGTATGTTGTCGAAGGTCGATGATGGCTTGCCCCGCTGTACGTCGACCCTGTGTGCTATCCCAAGGCTGTATAGTCATGCCATGCCAGATGTAGTCCAATTGTGCGTGCTTCCCAAGAGCGATGATAACATGCCACACTCAACGTCATTTGTCCATGTGTGTAGTCAAAGGGCGTATATGGCATGCAGCGCCCAATGTCGTCCGTCTGTGCGTGCTATCAAAGGGCGATTATGGCATGCCATTCCCGACGTGGTCTGATTGTGTGTGCTCCCTAATGGACATGCTGGAAGCCAAACTTGATGTTGTCCAACCGCATGTGCGGTCCAAGGGCGATGATGGCATGCCACGCCCGACGTAGTCTGATCGTGTGTGCTGTCCAAGGGCAATGATTGCATGGCACAGCCGACGTCGTTCTAGTTTATGCTGCCCAAGGGCCATGCTGGCATGCCACACCCGACGTAATCAGATGGTATCTTCTATCCAAGGGCAATGATAATATGCCACGTCCGATGTCGTCCGATTGTGTATGTTATCCAAGTGCAATGATGTCATGTTACATCCAACGTCGCCCGACCGTGTGTGTTGTCCAGGGGCGATGATGGCATGCAACACCTAATGTATTCCGACCGTGTATGTTGTCCAAAGGCGAAGATGGCATGCCATGGCATACATCGTCCGACCGTGTGTGCTGTCAAAGGTTGATGATGGCAAGCCACGCCCGACGTCGTCCGATCATGTGTGTTGCCCAAGGGCGATGATGGCATGTCACACCCGACGTCGTCCGACCGTGTGTGCATCTTAAAGGCCATAATGGCATGCCACGCCGGACGTCAACCGATCGTATGTGTTGCCGTAAGGCCATGCAGGCATGCCACGCCCTATGTGGTCCGATCGCGTGTGTTGTCCAAGGGTGATGATAACATGCAACACCCGACATCATTCTATCGTGTATGCTTTCCAAGGGCGATTATATATTATGCCACTCCCGACGTTGTTCGATCGTGTGTGCTGCCCAAGGATGATGATTACATGCCATGCCCGACGTAGTCCGATCATGTGTGCTATTTAAGGGAGATGATGGCATGCCACACTCGTTGTTGTCCGACCGTGTGTGCTTCCCGAGGACCATGTTGTCATGCCACACCTAATGTCATCCGACCGTGTGTGCTGTCCAATGGCGATGATGGCATACCATACCCGATGTCGTTCGATCATTTATGCTTTCCAAGGGCGATTATAGCATGCCACACCCGCCATTGTCCGACCGTGTGTGCTGCCCAAAGGCGATGATGACATACCATTCCCGACGTAGTCCGATCGCGTGTGTTGTCCTAGGGCGATGATGGCATGCCACGCTCGTTGTTGTCCAACCGTTTATACTTTTCAAGTGCAATGATGGTATGCCACGCCAGACGTCATCTAACCGTGTGTGGTACCCAAGGGCGATGATGACATGCCACACTTGACATCGTTCGTTCTTGTGTGATGTCCAAGGGCAATGATGGCATTTCAACACCCGACATCGTCCCATCATGTATGTAGTCCAAGGGCAATGATAACATGCCACTCCCGACGTTGTCTGGCTATGTATATTTTTCTAGGGTGATGATTACATGCCACACTTGACGTCATTCGAACCTGTGTATGCTTTCCAAAGGAGGTGAGGTATGCGATGCCCGACGTAGTCCAACTGTGTAATCATTCCAAGGTCGATGATGTTATGCCATGCCCGACATCGTCCGACTATGTGTAATTCCAAAGGCGATGATAGCATGCCATGCCTGACGTCATCCGACCGTGTATGCTAACCAAGGGCGATGATTGCATGACATACCCGACGTCGTCCGACCGTGTTTGCAGCGTTATGGCGATAATGGCATGGCACGCCCAACGTCATTAGACCGTGTGTGCTTTCCAAGAGCCATGCTGGCAAGCCACGCCCTACGTGGTCCGATCGTTTGTGCTGTCCAAAGGTGATGAAAACATGCCACGCCTGGCGTCATCCGATCATGTTGCTTTCCAAGGGTGATAATGGCATAGCACGCAAGAAGTCGTCCGACTGTGTGTGCTTTCCAAGGGAGATGATTGCATGCCACGCCCTACGTATTTTGATCGTGTGTGCTCTCCAAGGTCGATGATGTCATTCCATGCCTGACATCATCCGACCGTGTATGCTGTCCAAGGGCGATGATAGGATGCCATACCCGACATCATCCGGCCATGTGTTCTACCCAAGGGCAATGATAGAAACTATCACCCAACATCGTCCGACCGTGTGTGCTGCACAAGGGCGATGATCGCCTGCCACGACCGACGTCATCCGTCCGTGTGTCCACTCCAAGGGAGATGATGACATGTTAAGACGGACGACGTCAGGCGTGGCATGCCATCATCACCCTTGAAAAGCAATCATGATCAGACGACATCGGATGTGGATTGTTATCATCTCCCTTGGACAAGACACACAATCGGACAACGTATGCCGTGGCATGCCCGCATGGCCCTTGGGTAGCACACATGGTCAGAAGACATAGGATGTGGCATGCCATTATCGCCCTTTTGTGACACACAAAGAGGACGTTGGGCATAACATGTCATCATCGCCCTAGGGAAACACACACGGTTGGATGAAGTCGGGCGTGGCATGCCAACATCTCCCTTGGACAGCATACACGGTCAGACAGCGTCGGGCGTGGCATGTCATCTTCGTCCTTAGACAAAATACACGGTTTAGCATTCTATCATATCCCTTCAACAGTACAGACGGGCGAATAACGTCGGGCGTGGCATGCCATTATCGCATCTGGACAACACAGACGGTCGGACTACGTCGGGAGTGGCATCCCATCATCCGTTTGGAAAACATACAAAGACGAACTGCGTCGAACGTGGCATGCCATCATCGCCCTAGGACTGCACATACAGTTGGACGGCATCGGGCGTGGCATGCCCACGTGGCCCTTAGGCAGTACACACAGTCGGATGACATCAGGCGTTACATGCCATCATCGCACTTGGGCAGCATACACAGTAGAACTACGTCGGGCGTGGCATTCCATCTCACCCTTATATAGCACACACGGTAGTACGATGTCAAGTGTGGCATTCCATCATCGCCCTTGGACAGCACACACGATCGGACTACGTCAGGCGTGGCATGCACCGATAGCCCCTAGGCAGCACACACGGTCGGATGACGTCGGGCGTGGCATGCCATCGTCGCCCTTGGAAAGCATACACGGTCGGACGATGTCAAGTTTAGCATGCCATAATCGCCCTTGGACAGCACGCACGATCTGACTAGGTTGGACGTGGCATGCCATCGTGGCCCTTGGGCAGCACATACGGTCAGAAGACGTCGGTCATGGCAATGCCATCATCGCCCTTGGAATGCACAAACTGTCGAACGACATTGGGCGTGGCATTCCATCATCACCATTAGAAAGCATACTCGATCGGACGATTTCGGGCGCGGCATATTATCATCGCCCTTGGACAACACACAAGATCGGACGATGTCGGGCGTTAAAAGCCATAATTGCCCAAGGACAACATATACGATCGGATTACGTGGGGCGTGGAATGTTATCATCGCCCTTGGTCAGCACACACGATCGGACGACATCAAGCGTGGCATGCGCGCATGGATCTTGTGCAACCCACACGATCGCGCGACGTCGGGCGTGGAATACGGTCATAGCCCTTGGGTAGCATACACAGTCGGATGACGTCGAGCGTGACATGCCATCATCTCCATTGGAAAGCACACACGGTCAGACGACCTCGGGCGTGACATACCACATGGCCCTTGGAAAGCACAGACAATCAGACGATGTCGAACGTTGAATGCCACATGGCCCATGGGAGGCACACACGGTCGGACGACGTCGAGCGTGGCATGCAATCATCGCCCTTGGACAACATACACGGTCAGACGACATTGGGCGTTGTATGCTAGCATCGCTCTTGGATAGAACACACAGTCGGACGTTGTCGAGTGTGGCATGCCATCATCGCCCTTGGGCATCAAACATCGTCGGGCTACGTCGAGCTTGGCATGCCATCATCTCTCTTGGACAACACAGACGGCCAGACAATGTCGAGCGTGGAATGTCATCGTCGCCCGTGGATAGAACACACGGTCGAACGACGCAAGGCCTGGCATGTTATCATTGCCCTAGGGCAGCACACACGATCGGACTACGTCAGGGGTGGCATGTCTGCATGGCCTTTGGACAGCACACACAGTGGGACGACGTTGAATGTGACATGACATCATCGCCCTTTAGCTGCACACCAGAACAGACGACGTCGGGCTTGAGATGCCATCATCGCTCTTGTGCAGCTCACACGGCATGACGATGTCTGGCGTAGATGCCATCATTACCCTTGGGCAGCACGCACGCTCAGACTACGTTGGGCGTAGCATGACATCATCGATTATGGTTGTTGCATTCGTACTAATCTAATAAATCTTCTCAATTTTCCCATGGCATTATACTAGTCTTTCATTTTTAACTTAAAATCTCACGAAGCATATAACCTTTCTAGTTTTTTAAATTATATTATAATATATATAAAAATATAATAATATCTTTTTTTAAAAAAGAGAAAAGACATAAAGTCACCACTGAAGTTATTACGTATTTTTATAAAGACACCTTAACTTTGAAAGTGTCCTATCACCCCGCATAACTTTTTAATAGCTTCGTAAATGGGTCATTTTGACTCATTCCTTCATCTGGGTTGACGCGCGTGATGCTCACTCTTTTCAACCCGTTTAGCCCGACCCGATTCTTTACTAAAGTAGAAAAATCTTTTTGTCTTTGTTATTTTTCAACTTTCCGAATTCTTGATATTTTCTTCTCTCTTCGTCAAGATTCTTGGAGGAACAAGAAATTGAATTGATATTATCGATCAAAATCTAATCACAAGATTTATGAGGGTGTTCCACCCCAATATGACAAGATTAAGAAGATGGTTATTATTGATGCTTAAAAGGTATTGAGGCTCCAAGCTGCACAAAAGTAAGAGTAAGAAGAGAGCCAAGCTTCTCTTGGGGAAGCTTTCATCAGAGGTTGGATGGAGCCACTTTTGATAAAATGAAGGAACTCGAGAACAAGAGGAAGAGGAAGTAGAGAGCTCAGGTAGCATACGATAGGAGAAAGAAGATTGATAAATCATCTCAATCTCGACCTTTTTCTTTGTTACATTGTCTTTCTGAGTGGTGTATTTTCAGTTTAGCATTGTTTCTCCGACTCTTTTATCCTTCATTATTTTCTTTAACGAAATTGAATCTGAAACTTTAAGTGATTAGAAGAAAAAAAATTGTTTTACTGAAAATTAAAAGAGAAAATGAATTCTTATCACATTGCGTTTCGGGAAGATGATGAATTCGTCAAAGAGAGTACCAATGTTGATATTGTTTTGGAAAAAATATAGAAGATTAGATCATGAAAAGTGGGTTATCAATGGCTCTTTTGAGTTTTAATTTGGGGAAGATGATGTAAATTAATAAAATATTTAATGATAGAGAAATAAAGTGACAGGTGGCACTTCTAAACTGGTTAATTACATTTAAAACATTACATCACGCTCCTCATGTGCGTGGTCACAACGCAGAATAGAGAATGGGTCAAAATGACCCATTTACAAAGATATTAAAAAGTTTTGTGGGGTGATAGGACACTTCTAAAATTAAGGTGTCTTTATGAAAATACGGGACAACTTCGGTGGTGAGTTTATGTCTTTTCTCTTTAAAAAACTAAACCAAGTTAAGGATACAACACACATAGTCGGACGACGTCAGGCGTGGCATGTTATCGTCGCCCTTGGACATCACACACAATCAAAACATGTCGGGCGTGACATGCCCACATGGCCCTTGGGTAGCACACACGGTGGGATGACGTCTAGGGTGGCATGCCATCATCGCAATAGGACAACATACACGGTCGGACAATGTCGGGCGTGGCATGCCATCATCGCCCTAGGACAGCATACACGGTCGGGCGACGTCGGGCGTACCATACTCGCATGGCACTTGGGCAACAGACCAGTCAATCGACATTGGGCATGACATGCCATCATCTCTTTTGGACAGCACAAACATTCGGAAGACGTCGACGTGTCATGCCATCATCGCCTTTTGACTGAACATAAGGACGGACGACGTCAGGCGTGGCATGCCATCATCACCCTTGTGCAGCAAACACTGTAAGACGACGGCGGGCATTGGATGCCATCATTTCCCTTGGGCACCACATACGGTCGGACAACAACGGATGAACCATGTCATCTCGCCCTTGGACAACACACACGGTCGGACGACGTCAGGAGTGGCATACAATCATCGCCCTTGTACTGCACACACGGTCGGACAATGTCAGGCGTGGCATGCTATCATCACCCTTAGGCAGTATACACGGTCGGACCACGACGGGCGTTGCATGCCATCATCTCCCTTGCATAGAACAAAGTGTCGGATGACGTCGGGCGTGACATGCCATCATCGCCCTTGGGCAACACACACGGTCGGACTACATTAGTGTGGCATGCAACATGGCTCTTGGGCAGAACACACAGTCCGATAACGTCGGGCTTGGCATGCCATCATCAATTTTAGACAGCACACAAGGACGGACGACGTTGGGCATGGAATACCACCATCGTCCTTGGACTGCACATACAGTCAGACGACGTCGGGAGTGCCATTCCATCATCGCCCTTTGGAAGCACACAAGGTCGGACCATGTCGGGCGTTATACATCATCATTTCCCTTGGGCAGCACACACGATCGGACTACATCGGGTGTCGCCTGCCATCATAGCCCTTGGATAGCATAGATGGTCGCCCGACGTCGGGAGTGGCATGTCATCATCCCTTTGTACAACATTCATGGACGAACGACATTGAGGGTTGAAGGCCATCATCTCCCTTGGACTGCACATAAGGTTGGACAACATCGGGCGTGGCATGATCGCGTTGCACTTGGGCAACACACAAGTCAATCGACGTCGGGCATGGCATGCCATCATCTCCTTTGGACAGCACACACGGTCGAATGACGTCGACGTGTCATGACATCATCGACTTTGGACTGCACAAAAGGACAAATGACTCAGGCGTAACATGCCATCATCACCCTTGTGGAACACACACTGTCAGATGAGAGCGGTCATTAGATGCCATCATTTCCCATGGGCACCACACACGGTCGGACAACGTCAAATGTAGCATTCCATCTCGCCCTTGGACAACACACACGGTCGGACTATGTGGAGCGTGGCATGCTATCATCGCCCTTTAACAGCACACACGATTGAACGACGCTAGTAGTGCCATGCCAGCATGGACCTTAGAGAGCACACACGGTCGAACGACGTCGAGCATGGCATGCCATGATCTCCCTTGGATACAAAACACAGTTGGACTACGCGGGCGTGACATGTCGACATCGCCCTTGGGTAGCACAAATGGTCGGACGACGACAGGCGTGTCATGCCATCATTATGCTTGTAAAGCATACACAATATGACGACGTCAGGCGTGGGTTGTTATCATTTTCCTTGGACACCATACATGATTGGACCATGTTGGGCGTGGCATGCCCGTATAGCCCTTGCGCAGCACACACGGTCAGACAACATTGTGCGTGGCATGCCATCATCGCCATTAGGCAGCACACACGGTCGGACAATGTCGGGCGTGACATGACATCATCGCCTTTGGGCAGCAAACACGACTGGACCACGTCAGGTGTGGCATGCAATCATCGCCCTTGGAAAGCATATACAGTTGGACGACGTTAGGTGTGTTATGCTATCATATCATTTACGATGAACACACGGTCGCATGATATCGGGTTTGCCATGCCATCATCGCCATTTGGAAGCACACACGGTCGAACGACGTCGGTCATGACATGAAATCATCACCCAGGGGCAGCAAACACGATCGGACCATGTCGGGTGTGTCATGCAATCATCTCCCCTAGACGACATATACAGTTGACAACATCAGGTGTGGCATGCCATCATCTCCCTTCGACAGCATACACAGGGTCAGAGACGTTGGGTGTGATATGCTATCATCGCCCTTGGATAGCACAGAGGGTCGGATGTCATCGGGCGTTGCATGCCATCATCGCCCCAGGACTGCTCACACGATCAGATGACGTCGGGCGTGGCATGCTATCATCGCCCTTGGGCAGCATACACGGTCGGACGACGTCCGGCGTGGCATGCCATCATCTCCCTTGCATAGTCGGATGACGTTGCACGTGGAATGCCATCATCGCCCTTGGGAAACACCCACAGTCGGAATTTACAGTGTGGCATGCCACATGGCTCTAGGGTAGCACACACGGTCGGATGACGTAGGGCTTGGCATGCCATCATCATTTTTTGGACTCCACACAAGGAGGAACGACTTCGGGCATGGCATGCCATCATCGCCCTTGGACTGAAAACACGGTAAGACGACGTTGGGCATGCCATTCCATCATCGCCCTTGGGCAGCAAACACGATCGGACACGTCGGGCGTGGCATGCAATCATCGTCCAAGGGCGATGATGGCACGCCACGCCCGACATCATCTGACCCTGAATGTTGTCCAAGGGCGATGATGGGATGCCATACTTGACATCATCCGTTCGTGTGTGCTACCCAAGGGCAATGATGGAAAATATTGCCTAACGTCGTTCGACCGTGTGAGATGCAAAAGGGCGATGATGGCATGCCACGCCCGACGTCATCAGTCTGTGTGTGCAGTCCAAGGACGATGATGGCATGAAACACTCGACTCATCTGACCATATGTCTTTGCCAAGGGCTATGATGACATGCCACTACTGATGTTGTCCAACCTTGTATGCTGTCCAAGGGCGATGGTGGCATGCGACGCCCGACGTCATCCCACTTTGAATGATGTCCAACGGCGAAGATGGCATGACACACCCGACGTCGTCCGACCATGTGTGCTGCCCAATGGCGATGACGGCATGCCAAGCCCGACGTAATCTGACCATATGTGTTGCCAAAGGTCCATGTGGGAAAGCCACGCCTGACGTCGCTCGATCGTGTTTGCTTTCCAAGGGCGATGTTAGCATGCCACGCCCGACGTCGTCCGATCATGTATTCTTTCGAAGGGGGATGATGGCATGCCACGTTTGACGTCGTCCGACTGTGTGTGCATTAAAAGGGCGATGACGGAATTTCCACGGCAGACGTCGTCCGACCGTGTGTACTCAAGTGCCATGATGGGATGCCACACACGACATTGTCCAATCATGTGTACTGTCAAAGGGCGATGGAATGCTACGCTTAATGTCGTCCGACTATTTTTGCTGCCCAAGGGCAATAATGGAATCTAATTCCTTACATCGTTCGACCGTGTGTGCTTCCCAAGGGCGATGATGGCATGCCACACCTGACATAGTCCGACCGCGTGTGCTTCCCAAAATACCATGCGGGCATGCGACACCCTACGTGGTCCGATCGTGTGTGCTGTCCAAGGGGGATGATAACATGCAACGCCCAACGTCTTTCGATCATGTATGATTTCCAATGGTGATGATGGCATGCCACACCAGATGTCGTCCGTTAGTGTGTGCTGTCCAAGGGAGATGATGGCATGCCACGCTAGACGTCGTCTGACCATGTGTGTTGTCCATGGGTGAGATGGCATGCAACACCTGACGTTGTCCGGTGTGCTGCCCAAGGGCAATGATGGAATGTAATACCAGACGTTGTGTGACAGTGTGTGCCGCACAAGGGCGATGATAATATTACATGCACGATGTCATCCGTCCATGTGTGCAGTCCAATGGCAATGATGGCATGCCATGTCGACGTCTTCCAACCGTTTGTGCTTTCAAATAGCCATACGGGCATGCCACGCTCGACGTAGTTTGTCCGTGTGTGTACTACAAGGGCTTGTATGGCATGCAACGCTGGATATCGTCCGACCGTGTGTGCACTAAAAAAGCGATGATGGCATTGCCACGGCCGACGTCGTCCGACCGTGTGTGCTGTCCAAGGGCGATGATGGCATGCCACGCTTGATATCATTCGACCGTGTATGCTGTCCAAGAGCGATGATGGGATTCCATACCTGACATCATCCGTCCGTGTGTGCTACCCAAGGGCAATGATGGAAACTATCGTCCAACGTCGTCCAACCGTGTGTGCTGCACAAGGGTGATGATGGCATGCCACGCCCGACGTCATCCATCCGTGTGTGCAGTCCAAGGGAAATGATGGCATGCCACGCTCGACGCCATCCGACCATGTGTGTAGGCCAAGGGCTATGATGCCATGCCACACGCGAAGTAGTCCAACCGTGTATTCTATCCAAGGGCGTTGATGGCATGCGACGCCCGACCTCATCCCACTATGTGTGATGTCCAAGGGCGAAGATGGCATGACACACTCGACATCGTCCGACCGTGTGTGCTTCCCAATGGCGATGATGAGATGCCACACCCGACGTCATCCATCCGTTTGTGTTGCCAAAGTTTCATGTGGGCAAGCCACGCCCGACATCGTTCGATCGTGTGTACTGTCCAAGGGCGATGATAACATGCCACACCCGACGTCGTCCGATCATGTATTCTTTCCAAGGGGATAATGGCATGAAACATTCGACATCGTTCGACCATGTGTGCACTCAAAGGGCGATGATGGAATTGCCACCGCCGACGTCGTCCAACCGTGTGTGCTGCCCAAGTGCCATGATGGCATGCCACACCCGACGATGTCCAATCATGTGTGCAGTCCAAGGGCGATGATGGAAAGCTACGTTCAATGTTGTCCGACCGTTTGTGTTGCCCAAGGGCAATAATGGAATCTAATTCCTGACATAGTTAGATCGTGTGTGCTGCCCAAGGGCGATGATTGCTTGCCAGGCCCAACATAGTCTGACCGCATGTGCTGCCCTAAAGGCCATGGGGGCATGCCACACCCTACGTTGTCCGATTGTGTGTGCTGTCCAAGGGGGATGATAACATGACATGCCAAACGTTGTCTGATCGTGTATGCTTTCCAATGGTGATGATGGTATGCCACGCCAGATGTCGTCCGGCCGTGTGTGTTGTCAAAGGGAGATATTGGCATGCCACGCCCGATGTAGTCCGATCGTGTGTGCTGTCCAAGGGCGATGATAGCATGCCACGCTTGACGTCGTCTGACCATGTGCGATGTCCATGGGTGAGACTGCATGCCACGCTTGACGTTGTTCGACTATGTGTGCTGCCCAAGGGAAATGATGCAATGTAATACCCGACGTTGTGTGACAGTGTATGTGTTGCACAAGGGCGATGATAATATTCCACGCCCGACGTCATCCATCCATTTGTGCAGTCCAATGGCGATGATGGCATGCCACATCGACATCGTCCTACCGTGTGTGCTTTCCAATGGCCATACGGGCATCCCACGCTCGACGTAGTCGGACCGTGTAATCAGTCCAAGGGTAATGATGGCATCTAACACCCTACGTCCTCCGACCGTGTGTTCTGCCCTAGGGCGATGATGGCATGCCTTGCCTGACTTAGTCCGACCATTTTTGCTGCCCAAGGGCCATGTCGCCATGCCATTCCCTACGTGGTACGATCGTGTGTTCTGTTCAAGGGTGATGATAACATGCCACGCTCAACGTCGTCCTATCGTGTATGCTTTCCAAGGGCGATGATGGCATGCCACGCCCGACATCATTCGACCGTGTCTGCTGTCCAAGGTTAATGATGGTATGTCACTCCCGACGTAGTCCTATTGTATGTGTTGTCCAAGGGTGATGGTAGCATGCCACGCTCGATGTTCTATGATCGTGTCTACTATCCAAGGGCGAGATGGCATGCCATGCCCGACATCATCTTATCGTGTGTGATGCCCAAGTGTGATGACGGCTTGAAACGCCCGGCGTTGTATGACTGTATGTACTCCCCAAGGGCCATGTGGGCATGTCACGCTCGATATCATTCGTCCGTGTGTGTTGTTCAAAGGGATGATGGCATGCCATGCTCGACGAGGTACGACCGTCTGTGCTGTACAAGGGCAATGATGGCTTGCCACGCTCGACATCGTCCGACCATGTGTGCTATTCAAGGGCGATTATGGCATGCCTCGTCCGATGTTGTCCGACCGTATGTGGTGCCCAAGGGAAATGATGGCATCTAATGCCCGCCGTCGTCTGACAATGTGTACTACACAAGGGTGATGATGGCTTTCTACGCCTGACATCGTCTGTCCTAGTGTGCAGTCCAAAGGCGATGATGTCATGGTACGTCGACGTTGTCTGACCGTGTGTGCTGTCCAAAGGAGATGATGGCATGCCAGTCCCGACGTCGATCGACTGATGTGTTGCCCAAGGTCCATGCAAGCATGGCACGCCCGACGTCCGACCATGTATGCTGTCCAAGGGCAATGATGGCATGCCACGCCCGACATCGTCCGACCGTGTATGTTGTCCAATGGCGAATATGTGATGCCATGCCCAACATCGTCTGTTTGTGTGTGCTGCCCAAGGGCAATGATGGCATCTAATGCCGTACTTCTTCAGACCGCGTGTGCTACATAACGGCGATAATGGAATGCCGCGCCCGACGTCATCCGTCCGTGTGTGCAGTCCAAGGGCGATGATGGCATGCCACGCTCGACATCTTTCGACAATGTGTGTTGACCTAAGGCCGTGATGGCATGCTACGCCCGACATAGTCCGACCATGTATGTTGTAGAAGGGCGATGATGGCATGCCCCGCCCGACGTCGTCCCACCATGTGTGATATCCAAAGGCAAATATGGCTTGTGTCGCCCGACATTGTCCGACCGCATGTGCTAATGAAGATCATGGCATGCCACGCACGACGTCATCCGACCGTGTGTGCTGTCCAAGGGCGATGGTAACATGCCACGCCTGACGTCGTCCGACCGTGTGTGCTGCCCAAATGCAATGATGGCATGCCACGCCCGACGTAGTCCGATCGTGTGTTCTATCCAAGGGCGATGATGGCATGCGACGCTCTACATCGTGCGACTGTGTATGCAAAATTAGGGGAAATGTAAAATTAAAAAGGATAAAAGCTTTTTATCATAAAATTAATTATCTATCATTAAAATTGACTTTCTCATATGTGTTATCAACGTATTTCGAAATCAAAAACCTATTTTCTTTTTCCAGATTCGTAGCAATAAAGAATAACATTTTTCTCCAAAATTTGGAGAAATTCAAAATTAAATGGGTTAAAAGATGTTTTTTGGAAAATCGGCTCGTCTAAACCGCCTTTGGGCGATTTGTTCGCGTAGATCTCAAAAAAATAACCCTATTGAAAAAATAAATCACCTCAATTGGACATTCGAGACAAAAGTTAGGACCGTTTGAAATTTTACAAATATACAACTACTTTTTTTTTACTTTAAATCTTTGATTTGGTGGAACTTCAAATGATTGAAACTTTGGGCTCGAATATCCGTTTGACGCAATTTTTTTATAATTCATTTGTTTTTGTCATCTACGTGGTCAACTCGTTAATTTGGTTTAGTTTTTTTAACATATTTTTATATTTTTACTTATATAGAATAATATAAATGTAAAACTAGAAAGGTAATGTGCTTCGTGCTGTATTAAGTTAAAAATAAAAGACTATTACAACGCGATGGGAAAATCAAGAAGATATATTAGATTAGTACGAATGCGACAACCATGATCGATGATGGCATGCCACACTCAACATAGTCGGACCGTGTGATCCATCCAAGGGTAATGATGGCATCTAAAAACCTACGTCCTCTGACCGTGTGTTCTGCCCCAGGGCGATGATGGCATGCCTCGCCTGACGTAGTCCGACCGTGTGTGATGCCCAAGGTTCATGTCGCCAATCCATTCCCTACGTGGTACGATCGTGTGTTCTGTTCAAGGGTGATGATAACATGCCACGCCAAACGTCGCCCGATTGTGTAAGCTTTCCAAGGGTGATGATGGCATGCCACGCCCGACATCGTTCGACTGTGTCTGCTGTTGAAGGGAAATAATGGCATGCCACGCCGGACTTCATCCGATTGTTTGTGCTGCCCAAGGTCCATGCAGGAATGCCACGCTCTACGTAGTCCGATTGTGTGTGTTGTCCAAGTATGATGATGGCTTGAAACGCCCGGCGTTGTCAAACTGTATGTACTCCTCAAGGGACGTGCGGGCATGCCACGCTCGATATCATTCGTCCGTGTTTGTTGTCCAAAGGGATGATGACATGCCATGCTCGACGTTGTACGACCTTTTTTTGCTGTCCAAGGGCAATGATGGTATGCCACGCTCAACATCGTCCGACCATGTGTGCGGTACAAGGGCGATGATGGCATGCTTCGTCCGACGTTGTCTAACCATATGTGGTGACCAAAGGAAATGATGGCATCTAATGCCCAATGTCGTCTGACAATGTGTGCTGCACAAGGGTGATGATGGCATGCTACGCCTGACGTCGTCCGTCCTTGTTTGCAATCCAAAGGAGATGATGGCATGACACGTCAACATCGTCCGATCGTGTGTGCTGTACAATGGAGATGATGGCATGCCATGCCCGACATCGATCGACTGATGTGTTGCCCAAGTTCCATGCGAGCATGGCACGCCCGACGTCATCCGATTGTGTATACTGTCCAAAGGCGATGATGGCATGCCATGCCCGACACCGTCCGACCGTGTATGTTGTATAATGGAGAGGATGTGATGCCATGCCCTGCATCATCTGTTTGTTTGCGCTTCCCAAGGGCAATGATTGCATCTAACACCGTACGTCTTCTGACCGTGTGTGCTACATAAGGGCGATAATGGAATGCCACGCACGACGTCATCCGTCCGTGTGTGCAGTCCAAGGGCGATGATTGCATGCCACGCTCGACATCGTTCGACCGTGTGTGGTGATCTACGGCCGTGATGGCATGCCACGCCTGACATAGTTCGACCGTGTATGTTGTCGAAGGGCGATGATGGCATGCCCCGCTGTACGTCGACCCTGTGTGCTATCCTAAGGTTGTATAGTCATGCCATGCTAGATGAAGTCCAATTGTGCTTGCTTCCCAAGAGCGATGATAACATGCCACACTCAACGTCGTTGGTCCATGTATGTAGTCAAAGGGCGTATATGGCATGCAATGCCCAATGTTGTCCGTTTGTGTGTGCTATCAAAGGGCGATGATGGCATGCCATTCCCAATGTGGTCCGATTGTGTGTGCTCCCTACTGGACATTCTGGAAGGCCAAAATTGATTTTGTCCAACCGCATGCGCGGTCCAAGGGCGATGATGGCATGCCACGCCCGACGTTGTCAGATAGTGTGTGCTGTCCAAGGGCAATGATTGCATGGCACACTCGACGTCGTTCTACTTTATGCTGTTCAAGGGCCATGCTGGCATGACACACCCGACGTAATCCGATGGTATCTTCTATCCAAGGGCAGTGATAATATGCCACACCCAACGTCGTCCGATCTTGTATGTTATCCAAGTGCAATGATGGCATGTTACACCCAACGTCGTCCGATCGTGTGCGTTGTCCAAGGGCGATGATGTCATGCAACACCTAATGTATTCCGACCGTGAATGTTGTCCAAAGGCGAAGATGGCATGCCATGGCGGACATCGTCCGACCGTGTGTGCTGTCAAAGGTTGATGATGGCATGCCACGCCCGACGTCGTCCTTTCATGTGTGTTGCCCAAGGGCGATAATGGCATGTCACACCCGACGTCGTCCGACCGTGTGTGCAACTCAAAGACAATAATGGAATGCCACGCCGTACGTCAACAGATCGTATGTGTTGCCGAAGGGCCATGCAGGCATGCCACACCCTATGTGGTCCAATCGCGTGTGTTCTCCAAGGGAGATGATAACATGCCACACCTGACATCATTTGATCGTGTATGCTTTCCAAGGGCGATGATATATTATGCCACTCCCGAAGTTGTTTGACCGTGTGTGCTGCCCAAGTGTTATGAATACATGCCATGCCCGACGTAGTCCGATCATGTGTGCTATCCAAGGGAGATGATGGCATGCCACACTCGTTGTTGTCCGACCGTGTGTGCTTCCCGAGGACCATGTTGTCATGCCACAGCTAATGTCATTCGACCGTGTGTGCTGTCCAAGGGCTATGATGGCATACCATACCCGATGTTGTTCGATCGTTTATGCATTCCAAGGGCGATTATAGCATGCCACACCCGCCATTGTCCGACCGTGTGTGCTGCCCAAAGGCGATGATGACATACCATTCCCCACGTAGTCCGATCGCGTGTGTTGTCATAGGGCGATGATGGCATGCCACGCACGTTGTTGTCCAACCGTGTATACTTTCCAAGGGCAATGATGGCATGCCACGCCTGACGTCATCTGACAGTGTGTGCAACCCAAGGGCGATGATGACATGCCACACTTGACATCGTTTGTTCTTGTGTGATGTCCAAAGGAGATGATGGCATGCTAGGCCCGACGTAGTCCGACCCTGGGTGATGTCCAAGGGCAATGATGGCATTTCAACACCCTACATCGTACGATCTTGTATGTAGTCCAAGGGCAATGATAACATGCCACTCCGACGTTGTCTGGCTATGTATGTTTTGCTAGGGTGATGATTACATGCCACACTTGACGTCATTCGAACCTGTGTATGCTTTCCAAAGGAGATGAGGTATGTGATGCCCGACGTTGTCCAACCGTGTAATCATTCCAAGGTCGATGATGTCATGCCATGCCCGACATCGTCCGACAATGTGTAATTCCAAAGGCGATGATAGCATGCCATGCCTAACGTCATCAGACCGTGTATGCTAGCCAAGGGCGATGATTGCATGCCATACCCGACGTCGTCCCACCGTGTTTGCAGCGTAATGGAGATAATGGCATGGCACGCCCAATGTCATTCGACCGTGTGTGCTTGCCAAGAGACATGCTGGCAAGCCACGCCCTACGTGGTCCAATCGTGTGTGCTGTCCAAAGGTGAGGAAAACATGCCACGCCCGGCGTCATCCGATCATGTTGCTTTCCAAGGGTTATGATGGCATAGCACGCAAGAACTCGTCCGACTGTGTGTGCTGTCCAAGGGAGATGATTGCATGCCACGCCCAACGTATTTTGATCGTGTGTGGTCTCCAAGGGTAATGATGTCATGCCACGCCTGACATCGTCTGACCGTTTATGCTGTCCAAGGGTGATGATAGGATGACATACCCGACATCATCCGGCCATGTGTTCTACCCAAGGGCAATGATAGAAACTATCACCCAATGTTGTCCGACCCTGTATGCTGCACAAGGGCGATGATGGCCTGCCACGACCGACGTCATCCGTCTGTGTGTGCACTCATAGGGCGATGATGGCATGCCACGCTTGATGTCATCCGACCATGTAATGTTTGCCAAGGGCTATGATGGCATTCCACTCCTGATGTAGTCCAACCGTGTATGTTGTGCAAGGGAGATGATGGCATGCGAAGCCCAACGTCTACGCACTATGTGTTATGTCCAAGGGTGAAGATGGCATGACACACCCGACGTGGTCCGACCGTGTGTGCTGCCCAATGGCGATGATGGCATGACATGCCCGACGTCATCCGACCATATGTGTTGCCAAAGGTCCATGTGGGCAAGCCACGCCTGACGCTTGACGTTGTCCGACTATGTGTGTTGCCCAAGGGCTATGATGGAATGTAACGCCCGACGTTATGTGACAGTGTGTGCTACACAAGGGGGATGATAATATTCCATTCCCGATGTCATCCGTCTATGTGTGCAGTCCAATGACCATGATGGCATGCCAAGTCGACGTCGTCCGACCGTGTGTGCTTTCAAATGGCCATACGGGCATGCCACGCTCGACGTAGTCCGACCATGTGTGCTGCACAAGAGTGATGATAACATGCCACGCCGGACATCCTTCGTCCGTGTGTGTAGTCCAAGGGCGTGTATGGCATGCAACGCTCGACTTCGTCCGACCGTGTGTGCATTTGAAAGAGCGATGATGGCATTGCCACAACTGACGTCGTCCGACCATGTGTGATACCCAAGGGCCATGATTGCATGCCACACCCAACGTTGTCCTATCATGTGTACTGTCTAAGGGCGATGATGGCGTGCTACGCTAAATATCGTCCGACCGTTGGTGCTGTCCAAGGGCAATGATGGCATCTAATGCCTGACGTCATTAGACCGTGTGTGCTACCCAAGGGCGATGATTGCATGCCACTCCTGACATCGTCCGATCGTGTGTGCTGACAAAGGCACATGTGGGCATGCCACTGCCGATGTCTTCCAACTGCATGTGCAGTCCAAGGGAGATGATGGATGCCACGCATGACATAGACCGACCGTGTGTGATGCCCAATGGCGATGATGCAAGCCACGCCCGACATCATCTGACCTAATGTGTTGCCTAAGGTCCATGTGAGCATGTCATGCCCGACGTCGTCCGATCCTGTGTACTGTCCAAAGGCGATGATAACATGCCACGCCTGACGTCGTCAGATCGTGTATTCTTTAGAAGGGCGATGATTGTATGCCCCTTTTTGACGTCGTCCGACCGTGTGTGCATTCAATAGGAAATGATGGTATGAACGCCCCACATCGTCCGATTGTGTGTGCAGCCCAATGGCGATGATAGAATGCCACGCCCGACGTCATCTGATCGAATATTTACCCAATGTCGATGCAGGCAAGACACGCTCGTCGTCGTCTGATCATGTGTGTTGTCCAAGGGCGATGACAACATGCAACTCTAGACGTCATCCTATCATGTATGCTTTTCAAAGATGATGATGGCATGGAACGCCATACCTTGTCTGACTGTGTGTGCTTTCAAAGGGCAATGATTGCATACCACGCCCAATGTATTGCGATAGTGTGTGCTGTCCAAGGGCGATGAAGGCATGCCACGCCCGACATCGTCCGACTGTGAATGCTGTCCGAGGGCGATGATGGGATGCCATACCCGACATCATCCGTTTGTGTGTGCTACCCAAGGGCAATGATGGAAAATATTGTCTAACGTCGTCCGACCGTGTGTGACGCACAAGGGCGATGATGGCATGCCCCTCCCGACGTCATCCGTCTGTGTGTGTAGTCCAAGGGCGATGATGGCATGACACACTCGACGTCATCTGACCATATGTCTTGGCCAAGGGCTATGATGGCATGCAACTCATGATGTTGTCCAACCGTGTATGTTGTCCAAGGGCGATGATGGCATGCGACGCTCAACGTCATCCCACTATGTGTGATGTCCAACGGCGAAGATTGCATGACACACCCGACGTCGTTGAACCGTGTGTGTTGCCCAAGGGCGATATTGGAATGCCACGCCCGACGTGATCCGTCCCTGTGTGCAGTCCAAGGGCGATGAAGACATACCACGCTCGACATCGTTCGACCGTGCCCTATGACAACATACACGATCGGATTACGTGGGGCGTGGAATGTTATCATCGCCTTTGGTCAGCACACACGATCGGACGACATAAAGCGTGGCATGCATGCATGGCCCTTGTGCAACGCACACGATCGCACGACATCGGCGTGGAATACGATCATAGTCCTTGGGCAGCACACACGGTCGGACGACGTCGATCGTGACATGCCATTGGAAAGCACACACAATCACACGACGTGGGACGTGGCATGCCACATGGCCCATGGGAAGCACACAGGATCGGAGGACGTCGAGCGTTGCATGCCATCATCGCCATTGGACAACATACATGGTTAGACGACGTCGAGCGTGGTATGTTATCATCGCTCTTGGATAGAACACACAGTCGGACGATGGCGAGCGTGGCATGCCATCAACGCCCTTGGGCATCACACATCATCGGTCTACATCGAGATTGGCATGCCATCATCTCTCTTGGATAGCACAGACGGTAAGACAATGTCGAGCATGGAATGTCATCGTCGCCCGTGGACAGCACACACAGTCGGATGACGCCAGGCTTGGCATGTTATCATCACCCTAGGGCAGCACACACGGTCGGACTATGTCGAGCGTGGCATGCCTGCATGGCGTTTGGACAGCACACACAATCGGACAACATCGGGCATGACATCCAATCATCGCCCTTTGGCTGCAACACGGACGGATGATGTCTAATATGACATGCATTAATTGCCCTTGTGTAGATCACCTGGTCTGACGATGTCGGGCGTAGATGCCATCATTTTCCTTGGGCAGCACGCACGGTCAGACTATGTCGGACGCAGCATGCCATCACTTATCATGGTTGTCGCATTCATACTAATCTAATATATCTTCTCGATTTTCCCATCGCGTTGTACGAGTCTTTCATTTTTAATTTAATAGGACATGAAGCATATTACCTTTCTGGTTTTACATTTACTTTATTCTATATATATAAAAATATAATAATATTTTTGAAAAAAAAACTAAACCAAATTGAAGAGACAACACACACGGTCGGACAACATCGGGCGTGGCACGTTATCGACGCCCTTGGACTGCACAAACAATAAGACGATGTCGGGCGTGGCATGCCCACATGGTTCTTGGGTAGAACACACGGTCGGATGACTTCGAGCGTGGCATGCCATCTTCGCCATTGGGCAGAACACGCAGTCGGATGATGTCGAGTGTGATATGCCGTCTTCGCCCTTGGAAAGAAAACACGGTGGGACGACGTTAGGCGTGGCATGCCATCATCGCCATTGGACAACATACACTCTAGGACCATGTCGAGCATGGCATACATCATGGCCCTTGGCCAGCACTCAAGGTCGGACTACATCGGTCGTGGCAGGCCATAACCGCTCTTGGACAGAATAGACAGGGTAGGACGACGTCAAGCGTGGTATGCCATCATCACCCTTTGACAGCATATACGGTCGGCCGACGTCGGCCGTAATATTTTATCATTGCCCTTGGACTGCAGTCACGGTCGGACGACGTAGACGTGTCATGCTATCATCACCTATGGTTTTTAAACACGGACGGACGACGGCGAGCATGTCATGCCATCATCGCCTTTTTGCAGCACACACAGTCGGACGATGTCGAGCGTGGCATGCAATCATTGCCTTTGGACAGCACACAAGGACGGACAACATCGGGCGTGGCATTCCATCATCACTCTTGAACTACACACATGGTAAGACGACATCGAGCGTGCCATGCCATCGTCGTCCTTGGGAAGCAAACACGGCCAGACGACGTTGGGCGTTACATACCATCATTGCCCTTGGGTTGCACACACGATCGGACTACCTTGGGAGTGGCATGCCATCACCACCCTTTCAAAGCACAGACGGTTTTACAATGTCAGGTGTGGCATGTCATAATCCTTTTGGACAACACAGACGAACGCGCGACGTAGAGAGTGGCATGCCATCATCACCCTTGGTCTGCACATACGGTTGGACGATATCGGGTATGGCATGCCGTCATCGTCCTTCAACAGCATACACAGGGTCGTAAGATATCGGGCGTTGCATGCCATGATTTCCCTTGGAAAACACCATTCGAACGACGTTGACCGTGGCATGCCATCATCGCCCTTGGGAAGCAATCATGATCAGGCGACATCGGGTGTGGCATGTTATCATCTCCCTTGGAAAACACATACAATCGGACAACGTAGGGCGTGGCATGCCCGCATGGCCCTTGGGTAGCACACATGGTCAGAAGACATTGGATGTGGCATGCCATTATCGTCCTTTTGCGATACACACAGACGACGTCGGGCATAACATGTCATCATCGCCCTAGGGAAACACACACGGTCGGACGACGTCGGGCCTGGCATGCCAACATCTCCCTTGGACAGCATACACGGTCAGACAGCGTCGGGCGTGGCATCTCATCATCGTCCTTAGACAGAATACACGGTTAGACTACGTCGGGCGTAGCATTCTATAATATCCCTTCGATAGTACACACGGGCGAACAACGTCGAGCGTGGCATGGCATCATCGCCCTTAGACAACAAAGACAGTCGGACTACGTCGGGAGTGGCATGCCATCATCCCTTTGGAAAACATACACGGATGAACTGCGTCGAACGTGGCATGCCATCATCGCCCTAGGATTGCACATACAGTTGGACGGCATCGGGCGTGGCATGCCCACGATGCCCTTGGGCAGTACACACAGTCAGATGACATCAGGCGTTACATGCCATCATCGCACTTGGGTAGCATATGCGGTAGAACTACATCGGGCGTGGCATTCTATCTCACCCTTGGATAGCACACACGATTGTAGGACGTCAAACGTGGGATTCCATCATCGCCCTTGGACAGCACACACGATCGGACTACGTCAGGCGTGGCATGCCACCGTCGCCCTTGGGCAGCACACATGGTTGGATGACGTCGGGCGTGGCATGCCATCATTGCCCTTGGAAAGCATACACGGTAGGACGATGTTGAGCTTAGCATGCCTTAATCGCCCTTGGACAGCACACACGATCAGACTAGGTCGGACGTGGCATGCCATCATGGCCCTTGGGCAGCACATACGGTCAGAGGACGTCGATCGTGGCAATGCCATCATCGCTCTTGGAATGCACACACTGTCGAACGACATTGGGCGTGGCATGACATCATCACCATTGGAAAGCATACTCGATCGGATGATTTTGGGCGTGGCATGTTATCATCGCCCTTGGACAACACACACGATCGGACGACGCCGGGTGTTAAAAGCTATAATTTCCCTAGGACAACATATACCGTCGGATTATGTGGGGCGTGGAATGTTATCATCTCCCTTGGTCAGCACAACGATCGGACGACATCAAGCGTGGCATGCGAGCATGGCCCTTGTGCATCCCACATGATCGCACGACGTCGGGCGTGGAATACGATCATAGCCCTTGGGTAGCACACACAATCGGACGACGTCGAGCGTGACATGCCATCATCTCCATTGGAAAGCACACACGGTAGGACGACGTCGGGCGTGACATACCACATGGCCCTTGGAAAGCACAAAGAATCACACGACGTGGAACACTGCATGCAACATGGACCATGGGAAGCACACACGATCGGATGATGTCGAGCGTGGCATGCCATCATCGCCATTGGACAACATACACGGTCAGACGACATTAGGCGTGGTATGCTAGCAACGCTCTTGGATAGAACACACAGTCAGACGATGTCGAGTGTGGCATGCCAACATCGCCCTTGCGCATCACACATTGTCGGGCTATGTCGAGCTTTGCATGCCATCATCTCTCTTGCACAGCACCGATGGTCAGACAATGTCGAGCGTGGAAAGTCATCGTCGCCCATGGATAGAACACACGATCGGAACACGCCAATCCTGGCATGTTTTCATCGCCCTAGGGCAGCACACACAGTCGGACTACGTCGGGCGTGGCATGCCTGCATGGACTTTGGACAGCACACACAGCCGGATGCCGTTCAATATGACATGCCATCATCGCCCTTTAGCTGCACACCAGAACAGACGACGTCGGGCTTGAGATGCCATCATCGCTCTTGTGCAGCTCACACGGCATGACGATGTCTGCTTTTAGATGCCATCATTAACCTTGGACAGCACGCACGCTAAGATTATGTTGGGCGTAGCATGCCATCATCAATTATGGTTGTTGCATTCGTAATAATCTAATATATCTTCTCGATTTTACCATGGCGTTGTACTAGTCTTTCATTTTTAACTTAAAATGTCACGAAGCATATTACCTTTCTTTTTTTAAAATTATATTATAATATATATATATATATATATATATATATATATATAATAATATCTTTTTAAAAAAATCTAAACCAAATTAAGGATACAACACACATAGTCGGACGACGTCGGGCGTGGCATGTTATCGTCGCCCTTGGACAGCACACACAATCAGAAGATGTTGGGCGTGGCATTCCCAAATGGCCCTTGGGTAGCACACACGGTCGGATGACGTCTAGGGTGGCCTGCCATCATCGCAATTGGACAACATACACGGTCGGATGATGTCGGGCGTGGCATGTCATCATCGCCCTAGGACAACATACACGGTCGGACGAAGTCGGGCGTACCATGCTCGCATGGCACTAAGGCAACACACCAGTCAATCGACGTCGGGCATGACATGCCATCATCTCCTTTGGAAAGCACACACATTCGGACGACGTCGACGTGTCATGACATCATCGCCTTTGGACTGAACATAAGGACGGACGACGTCAGGCGTGGCATGCCATCATCACCCTTGGGCAGCACACACTGTAAGACGACAGCGGGCATTAGATGCCATCATTTCCCCTGGGCACCACATACGGTCAGACCACGTCGGATGAACCATGTCATCTCGCCCTTGGACAACACACACGGTCGGACGACGTCGGGCGTGGCATGCCATCATCTCCCTTGGACTGCACACACGGTCGGACAAAGTCGGGCGTGGCATGCTATCATCGCACTTGGGCAGCATTCACGGTTGGACAACGACGAGCGTGGCATGCCATCATCTCCCTTGCATAGAACAAAGTGTCGGATGACGTCGGGCGTGACATGCCATCATCGCCCTTGGGCTACACACACGGTCAGACTACATCAGTGTGGCATGCAACATGGCTCTTGGGCAGCACACACGGTCGGATGACTTCGGGCTTGGCATGTCATCATCAATTTTAGATAGCACAGAAGGAGGGAAGACGTCACTAATGGAATACCACCATCGTCTTTGGATTGCACACACGGTCAGACGACGTCGGGAGTGCCATTCCATCATCGCCCTTTGGAAGCACATAAGGTCGGACTATGTCGGGCGTTATACGTCATCATTTCCAGTGGGCAGCACACACAATCGGACTACATCGGGCTTGGAATGCCATCATCACCCTTGGATAGCAAAGACGGTCGTCCGACGTCGAGAGTGGCATGTCATCATCCATTTGTACAACATTCATGGACGAACGACGTCGAGCGTGGAATGCCATCATCTCCCTTGGACTGCACATAGGGTTGGACGAAAACGGGCGTGGCATGCTCGCGTTGCACTTGGGAAACACACAAGTCAATCGACGTCGGGCATGGCATGCCATTATCTCCTTTTGACAGCACACACGGTCAAAAGACGTCGACATGTCATGCCATCATCGCCTTTGCATTGCACACAAAGACAAACGACGTCAGGCGTAACATGCCATCATCACCATTGTGTAACACACACTATTAGACGAGAGCGGGCATTAGATGCCATAATTTCCCATGGGCAGCACACACGGTCGGACAACGTCAAAAGTAGCATTCCATCTCGCCCTTGGACAACACACACGGTCGGACTATGTTGCGCGTGGCATGCTATCATCGCCCTTTAACAGCATACAAAATCGGACGACGCTAGTACTGGCATGCCAGCATGGTCCTTAGAGAGCACACACGGTCGAACGACGTCGATCATGGCATGCCATGATCTCCCTTGTATAGAATAGATAGTTGGACTACGCAGGCGTGGCATGTCGTCATCGCCCTTGGGTAGCACAAATGGTTGGACGACGTCAGGCGTGGCATGCCATCATTGTGGTTGGAAAACATACACAATATGACGACGTCGGGTGTGGCATGTTATCATTGTCCTTGGACACCACACACGATTAGACCATGTTGGGCGTGGTATGCACGCATAGACCTTGGACAGCACACACGATCAGACAACGTTGTGCGTGGCATGCCATCATCGCCATTGGGCAGCACACACGGTCGAACAACGTCGGGCGTGACATGCCATCATCGCCCTTGGGCAGCAAACACGATCGGATCACGTCGGGCGTGGCATGCAATCATCGCCCTTGGAAAGCATATACAGTTTGATGACGTCGGGTGTGGCATGCTATCATCGCATTTAGGATGAACACACGGTCGGATGACTTAGGGTGTGGCATGGCATCATCACCCTTCGATAGCATACACAGGGTCAGACGACGTCGGGTGTGGCATGCAGTCATTGCCCTTGGATAGCACACACGGTCACACGACATCAGACGTTGCATGCCATCATCGCCCTTGGACTGCACACACGGTCGGACGACGTCGGGCGTGGCATGCTATCATCACCCTTGGGCAGCATACACGGGCGTGGCATGCCATCATCGCCCTTGGGTAACACACATGATCGGCTGTTTCAAGCATGGCATGCTCGCATGGATATCGCGTATGGCATGCCATCATCGCCATTGCGAAGCACACAAGGTCGAACGACGTCGGGCATGACATGCAATCATCACCCATGGGCAGCACACACGATCGGATGATGTCGGGCGTGGCATGCCATCATCTGCATTAGCACATGCGGTCGGACGACGTTTGGCGACACAATCCATCTTTGCCTTTGGATATCACACATGGTGGGACGACGTCGGGCGGGGCATGTCATCATCGCCCTTCGACAACATACATGGTCGGACTATGTCGGGAGTGGCATGCAATCATGGTCCTAGGTCAACACACACGACCGAACGATGTCGAGCGTGGTATGCCATCATTGCCCTTGGACTGCACACACGGACAGATGATGTCGGGCGTTGAATTCCATTATCTCTCTTATGTAGCACACTCAGTTAGATGACGTATGGCCTTAGATGCCATCATTTCCCTTGGGCACAGCACAGAAACAGAGGATGTAGGGCATGGCGTCACATTATCGCCATTGGACAACATACAGGGTTGGACGATGTCGGGCGTGGCATGCCATCATCGCCATTGGACAACATACACAGTCGGACGACGTCGGGCGGGCCATGCTCTCATGTCACTTGGGAAACACACCAGTCAATCAATGTCGGGCATGGCATGCCATCATCTCCTTTGGATAGCACACATGGTCGGACGTCATCGAAGTGTCATGTCAACATCTCCTTCAGACTACACACAAGGATGGACGACGTCAGGCGGGGCATGCCATCATCGCCCTTAGACTGCACACACGGTCGGACAACGTCGGGCGTGGCATGCCATCATCGCCCTTAGACTGCACACACGGTCGGACAACGTCGGGCGTGGCATGCCATCATCGCCCTTAGACTGCACACACGGTCGGACAACGTCGGGCGTGGCATGCCATCATCGCCCTTAGACTGCACACACGGTCGGACAACGTCGGGCGTGGCATGCCATCATCGCCCTTAGACTGCACACACGGTCGGACAACGTCGGGCGTGGCATGCCATCATCGCCCTTAGACTGCACACACGGTCGGACAACGTCGGGCGTGGCATGCCATCATCGCCCTTAGACTGCACACACGGTCGGACAACGTCGGGCGTGGCATGCCATCATCGCCCTTAGACTGCACACACGGTCGGACAACGTCGGGCGTGGCATGCCATCATCGCCCTTAGACTGCACACACGGTCGGACAACGTCGGGCGTGGCATGCCATCATCGCCCTTAGACTGCACACACGGTCGGACAACGTCGGGCGTGGCATGCCATCATCGCCCTTAGACTGCACACACGGTCGGACAACGTCGGGCGTGGCATGCCATCATCGCCCTTAGACTGCACACACGGTCGGACAACGTCGGGCGTGGCATGCCATCATCGCCCTTAGACTGCACACACGGTCGGACAACGTCGGGCGTGGCATGCCATCATCGCCCTTAGACTGCACACACGGTCGGACAACGTCGGGCGTGGCATGCCATCATCGCCCTTAGACTGCACACACGGTCGGACAACGTCGGGCGTGGCATGCCATCATCGCCCTTAGACTGCACACACGGTCGGACAACGTCGGGCGTGGCATGCCATCATCGCCCTTAGACTGCACACACGGTCGGACAACGTCGGGCGTGGCATGCCATCATCGCCCTTAGACTGCACACACGGTCGGACAACGTCGGGCGTGGCATGCCATCATCGCCCTTAGACTGCACACACGGTCGGACAACGTCGGGCGTGGCATGCCATCATCGCCCTTAGACTGCACACACGGTCGGACAACGTCGGGCGTGGCATGCCATCATCGCCCTTAGACTGCACACACGGTCGGACAACGTCGGGCGTGGCATGCCATCATCGCCCTTAGACTGCACACACGGTCGGACAACGTCGGGCGTGGCATGCCATCATCGCCCTTAGACTGCACACACGGTCGGACAACGTCGGGCGTGGCATGCCATCATCGCCCTTAGACTGCACACACGGTCGGACAACGTCGGGCGTGGCATGCCATCATCGCCCTTAGACTGCACACACGGTCGGACAACGTCGGGCGTGGCATGCCATCATCGCCCTTAGACTGCACACACGGTCGGACAACGTCGGGCGTGGCATGCCATCATCGCCCTTAGACTGCACACACGGTCGGACAACGTCGGGCGTGGCATGCCATCATCGCCCTTAGACTGCACACACGGTCGGACAACGTCGGGCGTGGCATGCCATCATCGCCCTTAGACTGCACACACGGTCGGACAACGTCGGGCGTGGCATGCCATCATCGCCCTTAGACTGCACACACGGTCGGACAACGTCGGGCGTGGCATGCCATCATCGCCCTTAGACTGCACACACGGTCGGACAACGTCGGGCGTGGCATGCCATCATCGCCCTTAGACTGCACACACGGTCGGACAACGTCGGGCGTGGCATGCCATCATCGCCCTTAGACTGCACACACGGTCGGACAACGTCGGGCGTGGCATGCCATCATCGCCCTTAGACTGCACACACGGTCGGACAACGTCGGGCGTGGCATGCCATCATCGCCCTTAGACTGCACACACGGTCGGACAACGTCGGGCGTGGCATGCCATCATCGCCCTTAGACTGCACACACGGTCGGACAACGTCGGGCGTGGCATGCCATCATCGCCCTTAGACTGCACACACGGTCGGACAACGTCGGGCGTGGCATGCCATCATCGCCCTTAGACTGCACACACGGTCGGACAACGTCGGGCGTGGCATGCCATCATCGCCCTTAGACTGCACACACGGTCGGACAACGTCGGGCGTGGCATGCCATCATCGCCCTTGGACAACATACACAGTCGGACGACGTCGGGCGGGCCATGCTCTCATGTCACTTGGGAAACACACCAGTCAATCAATGTCGGGCATGGCATGCCATCATCTCCTTTGGATAGCACACATGGTCGGACGTCATCGAAGTGTCATGTCAACATCTCCTTCAGACTACACACAAGGATGGACGACGTCAGGCGTGGCATGCCATCATCAACCTTGTGCATCACACACTGTCAGACAATAGCGGGCATTAGATGCCATAATTTCCCTTGGGCACCACATACGGTCGGACAACGTTGGATGAAGCCTGTCATCTCGCCCTTGGACAACACACACGGTCGGACGACGTCAGGCGTGGCATGCCATCATCGCCCTTAGACTGCACACACGGTCGGACAACGTCGGGCGTGGCATGTTATTATCGCCCTTGGGCAGTATACACGGTTAAACGACGTCGGTAGTGGCATGCCATCATCTCCCTAGCATAGAGCAATGTGTCGGATGACGTCGGGCGTGACATGCCATCATCACCCTTGGGCAACACACACGGTCCAACTACATCAACGTGGCATGCCACATGGCTCTTGGGCAGCACACACGGTCGGATGACGTTGGGCTTGGCATGCCATCATCAATTTTAGACAGCACACAAGGACAGACGACGTCGGGCATGGATACCACCATTGTCCTAGGAATGCACACACGGTCAGACGACGTCGGGAGTGCCATTCCATCATCGCACTTGGGCAGCACTTAAGGTCGGACTATGTCGGGCGTTATAGGTCATCATTTCCCTTGGGCAGCACACACGGTCGGACTACATCGGGCATGGCATGCCATCATCGCGCTTGTACAGCATAGACGGTCGTCCGACGTCGGGAGTGGCATGTAATCATCCCTTTGTACAACATTCATGGACGAACAACGTCGAGTGTGGTATGCCCTAATCGCCCTTGGAATGCGCATACGGTTGGACTACATCGGGCGTGGAATGCTTGTGTGGCACTTGGTCAATACACCAGTCAATCGACGTCGAGCATGGCATGCCATCATCTCCTTTGGGCAGCACACACGGTCAAAAGATATCGACATGTCATGCCATCATCGCCTTTGCACTGCACACAAAGACAAACGACGTCAGGCGTGTCATGCCATCATCACCCTTGTGCAACACACACTGTGAGACAAGAGCGGGCATTAGATGCCATTATTTCCCATGGGCACCACACACGGTCAGACAACGTCAAATGTAGAATTCTATCTCGCCCTTGGACAACACACACGGTCAGACTATGTCGAGTGTGGCATGCTATCATCGCCTTTAACAACACACACAATCGGACGATGCTAGTCGTGGCATGCCACCATTTTCCTTAAAGAGAACACACGGTCGACCCACGTCGAGCATGGCATGCCATGATCTCCCTTGGATAAACACAAAGTTGGACTACGCGGGCGTGGCATGTCGACATTGCCCTTGGGTAGCACAAATGGTCTGACGATGTCAGGCGTGTCATGCCATCATTGTGCTTGGAAAGCATACATAGTATGACGACGTCAGGCGTGGCATTTTATCATTGTCCTTGGACACCACACATGATTGGACCATGTTGGGTGTGGCATGCCCGTATAGCCCTTGGGCAGCACACACGGTAAGACAATGTTGTGCGTGGCATGCCATCATCGCCATTAGGCAGCACACAAGGTCGGAGAACATCGGGCGTGACATGACATCATCGCTCTTGGGCAGCAAACACGACCGGACCACGTCGGTCGTGGCATGCAATGATCGCCCTTGGAAAGCATATACAGTTGGTTGATGTCGGGTGTGGCATGCTATCATATCATTTACGATGAACACACGGTCGCACGATATCGGGTATGGAATTCCATCATCGTCATTGGGAAGCACACACGGTCGAACGATGTCGGCCATGAAATGCAATCATCACCCATGGGAAGTAAACACGATCGGACCACGTCGGGTGTGTCATGCAATCTTCTCCCTTAGAAAACATATACAGTTGACAAAATCAGGTGTGGCATGCCATCATCTCCCTTCGACAGCATGCACAGGGTGAGACGACGTCGGGTCTGGCATCCCGTCATCGCCCTTGGATAGCATAGAGGGTAAGATGTCATCGGGCGTTGCATGCCATCTCGCCCCTGGACTGCTCACAATGTCGGACGACGTCAGGCGCGGCATGCTATCATCGCCCTTGGGAAGCATACACGGTCGGACGACGTCCGGCGTGGCATGCCATCATCTCCATTGCATAGAACACACGATCGGATGACGTCGAGTGTGGAATGACATCATCGCCCTTGTGAAACACCCACGGTCGGACTTTACAGTGTGGCATGCCACATGGCTCTTGGGTAGCACACACGGTCGAATGACATAGGGCTTGACATGCCATCATCATTTTTTGGACAGCACACAAGGACGGACGACTTCGAGCATGGATGGAATCATCACCCTTGGACAGAACACACGGTCAGACGACATTGGGAGTGCCATTCCATCATCGCCCTTGGTCAGCAACCACGATCGGACACGTCGGGCGTGGCATGCAATCATCATCCAAGGGCGATGATGGCATGCGACGCCCGACATCATCCGACCGTGTATGCTGTCCAAGGGCGATGATGGGATGCCATACCCCACATTATCCGTTCGTGTGTGCTACCAAAAGGGAATAATGGAAACTATTGCCTAACGTCGTCTGACCATGTGTGATGCACAAGGGCGATGATGGAATGCGACGCCCGACATCATCAGTCCGTGTGTGCAGTCCAAGGGCGATGATGGCATGACACACTCGACGTCATCTGACCATATGTCTTGGGCAAGGGGTATAATGGCATGCCACTACTGATGTTGTCCAACCGTGTATGCTGTCCAAGGGCGATGATGGCATGCGAAGAGCGACGTCATCCCACTTTGCGTGATGTCCAACGGCGAAGATGGCATGACACACCCAACGTCGTCCGACCGTGTGTGCTTCCCAATGGCGATGATGGCATGCCACGCCCGACGTAATCCGACCATATGTGTTGCCAAAGGTCCATGTGGGCAAGCCACGTCTAACGTAGTTCGAACGTGTTTGCTTTCCAAGGGCGATGATAACATGCCACGCCCGACATCGTCCGATCATGTATTCTTTCCAAGGGGGATGATGGCAAGCCACGTTTGACGTCGTCCGACCGTGTGTGCATTAAAAGGGAGACCATGGAATTTCGACGGCCGACGTTGTCCGATCGTGTGTGCCCAAGTGCTATGATGGAATGCCCCACCCTACATTGTCCAGTCATATGTGCTGTCCAAGGGCGATGGAATGCTACGCTCAATGTCGTCCGTCCGTTTGTGTTGCCCAAGGGCAATAATGGAATCTAATTCCTGACGCCGTCCAACCGTGTGTGCTGTCCAAGGGTGATGATGGCATGCCACGCTTGACATCGTTCGACCGTGTATGCTGTCCAAGGGAGATGATGGGATTCCATACATGAAATCATCCGTCCGTGTGTGCTACCCAAGGGCATTGATAGAAAGTAACGCCCAACGTTGTTCGACCGTGTGTGCTGCACAAGGGAGATGATGGCATGCCACGCCCGACGTCATCAATCCGTTGGTGAAGTCCAAGGGCAATGATGGCATGCCACGCTCGAAGCCATCCGACCATGTGTGTTGGCCAAGGGCTATGATGCCATGCCACTCGCGATGTTGTCCAACCTTGTATTCTGTCCAAGGGCGTTGATGGCATGCGATGCCCGACGTCATCCCACTATGTGTGATGTCCAAGGGTGAAGATGGCATGACACACCCGACGTCGTCCGACTGTGTGTGCTGCCCAATGGCGATGATGGCATTCCACGCGCGACATCATCCATCCGTATGTGTTGCCAAAGGTACATGTGGGCAAGCCACGCCCGACGTCATTCGATCGTGTGTGCTGTCCAGGGGCGATGATAACATGCCACGCCCGACGTTGTCCGATCATGTATTCTTTCCAAGGGTGATAATGGCATGCCACGTTCGACATTGTTCGACCATGTGTGCACTCAAAGGGCGATGATGGAATTACCACCGCCGACGTCGTCCGACCTTGTGTGCTGCCAAAGTGCTATGACGGCATGCCACACCCGACGATGTCCAATCATGTGTGTTGTCCAAGGGCGATGATGGCATGCTATGCTCAATGTTGTACGATCGTTTGTGTTGGCCAAGGGCAATAATGGAATCTAATTCCTAACGTAGTTAGATCGTGTGTGCTGCCCAAGGGCGATGATCTCATACCAGGCCCAACACAGTCTGACCGCATGTGTTTCCCAAAAGGCCATGCGGGCATGCCACACCCTACGTGGTCCAATCGTTTGTGCTGTCCAAGGGGGATGATAACATGAAACGCCAAACGTCGTCCGATCGTGTATGCTTTCCAATGGTGATGATGGTATGCCACGCCAGATGTCGTCCAGCCGTTTGTGTTGTCCAAGGGAGATGTTCGCATGCCACGCCTGACGTAGTTCGATCGTGTGTGCTGTCCAAGAGCGATGATGGCATGCCAAGCTTGACGTCGTCTGACCATGTGTGCTGTCCAAGGGCGAGCTGGCATGCCACGCCGAACATTGTGCGACTATGTGTGCTGCCCAAGGGCAATGATGCAATGTAATACCCGACGTTGTATGACAGTGTGTGTGCTGCACAAGGACGATGATAATATTCCACGCCCGACGTCATCTGTCCATGTGTGCAGTCCAATGGCGATGATGACATGCCACGTCGACGTCGTCCTACCGTGTGTGATTTCCAATGGCCATACGGGCATGCCACGCTCAACGTAGTCGGACCGTGTAATCTGTCCAAGGGTAATTATGGCATCTAACACCCTACGTCCTCCGACCGTGTGTTCTGCCCCAGGGCGATGATGGCATGCCTTGCCCGACGTAGTTCGACCGTTTGTGCTGCCCAAGGGCCATGTCGCCATGCCATTCCCTACGTGGTACGATCGTGTGTTCTGTTAAAGGGTGATGATAACATGCATCGCCCAACGTTGTCCGATCGTGTATGCTTTCCAATGGTGATGATGGTATGCCACGCTAGATGTCGTCCAACCGTTTGTGTTGTCCAAGGGAGATGTTGGCATGCCACGCCCGATGTAGTCCGATCGTGTGTGCTGTCCAAGAGCGATGATGGCATGCCAAGCTTGACATCGTCTGACCATGTGTGCTGTCCAAGGGCGAGATGGCATGCCACGCCTGTCATTGTTCGACTATGTGTGCTGCCCAAGGGCAATGATGCAATGTAATACCCGACGTTGTGTGACAGTGTGTGTGCTGCACAAGGACGATGATAATATTCCATGCCCGACGTCATCTGTCCATGGGTGCAGTTCAATGGCGATGATGGCATGCCACGTCGACGTCGTCCTACCGTGTGTGCTTTCCAATGGCCATACGGGCATGCCACGCTCGACGTAGTCCGACTGTGTAATCTGTCCAAGGGTAATTATGGCATCTAACACCCTACGTCCTCCGATCGTGTGTTCTGCCCCAGGGTGATGATGGCATGCCTCGCCCGACGTAGTCCGACCGTTTGTGCTGCCCAAGGGCCATGTCGCCATGCCATTCCATACGTGGTACGATCGTGTGTTCTGTTCAAGGGTGATGATAACATGCCACGGCCAACGTTGTCCGGTCGTGTATGCTTTCCAAGGGCGATGATGGCATGCCACGCCCGACATCGTTCGACTGTGTCTGCTTTCCAAGGACAATGAAGGTACGTCACGCCCGACGTAGTCCTATCGTGTGTGCTGTCCAAGGGCGATGATAGCATGACACGCTCGATGTTGTCTAATCGTGTCTACAATCCAAGGGCGAGATGGCATGCCATGCCCGACATCGTCTAATCGTGTGTGCTGCCCAAGTGTGATGATGGCTTGAAACAGCCGGCGTTGTCTGATTGTATGTACTCCCCAAGGGCCATGTGGGCATGCCACGCTCGATATCATTCGTCCGTGTGTGTTGTCCTAAGGGATGATTACATGCCATGCTCGACGTGGTACGACCGTCTGTGCTGTCCAAGGGCAATGATGGTATGCCACGCTCGACATCGTCCGACCATGTGTGCTGTACAAGGGCGATGATGGCATGCTTCGTCCGATGTTGTCCGACCGTATGTGGTGTCCAAGGGAAATGATGGCATCTAATGCCCACCGTAGTCTGACAATGTGTACTACACAAGGGTGATGATGGAATGCTATGCCTGACGTCGTCCGTCCTTGTGTGCAGTCCAAAGGCGATGATGTCATGACACGTCGACGTCGTCCGACCGTGTGTGTTGTCCAATGGAGATGATGGCATGCGATGGCCGACGTCGATCGACTAATGTGTTGCCCAAGGTCCATGCAAGCATGGCACGCCCGACGTCCGACTGTGTATGCTATCCAAGGGCGATGATGGCATGCCACGCCCGACATCGTCCAACCGTCTATGTTGTCCAATGGCGATGAGGTGATGCCATTCCCTACATTGTATAATTGTGTGTGCTTCCCAAGGGCAATGATGGCATCTAATGTCGTACTTCTTCAGACCGCGTGTGCTACATAAGGGCGATAATGGAATGCCACGCCCGACGTCATCCGTCCGTGTGTGTAGTCCAAGAGCGATTATGGCATGCCACGCTCGACATCTTTCGACCGTGTGTGTTGACCTAGGGCCGTGATGGCTTGCCACGCCCGACATAGTCCGACCGTGTATGTTGTCGAAGGGCGATGATGGCATGACCCGCCCAACGTCGTCCCACCATGTGTGATATCCAAAGGCAAATATGGCTTGTGTCGCCCGACGTCGTCCGACCGCATGTGCTAATGGAGATCATGACATGCCACGCCCGACGTCATCTGACCGTGTGTGCTCTCCAAGGGCGATGGTAACATGCCACGCCCGACGTCATCCAACCGTGTGTGCTGCCCAAGTGCCATGATGGCATGCCACACCCAACGTAGTCCGATCGTGTGTTCTATCCAAGGGCGATGATGGCATGCGACGCTCAACATCGTGCGACTGTGTATGCAAAATTAGGGGAAAGGTAAAATTAAACAAGATAAAAGCTTTTAATCATAAAATTCATTATCTAACATTAAAATTTACTTTCTCATATGTGTTACCAATGTATTTCGAAATGAAAAATCTATTTTCTTTTACCAGATTCGTAGCAATAAAGGAAATCAATTTTCTTTAAAATTGGGGGAAATTCAAAATTGAATAGGTTAAAAGATTTTTTTTGGAAAATCGGCTTGTCTAAACCGCCTTTGGGTAGTTTTTTTGCGTAGATCTCAAAAATATAACCCAACTGAAAAAATAAATCACCTCAATTGGACATCCGAGACAAAAGGTATGACCGTTTGAAATTTTACAAATATACAACTACTTTTTTTGAGTTTCAATCTTTGATTTGGTGGAACTTGAAATGATTGAAACTTTGGGCTCGAATATCCGTTTGACGCAATTTTTTTATAATGCATTTGTTATTGTCATCTACGTGGTCAACCCCTTAATTTGGTTTAGTTTTTTTAAACATATTGTTATATTTTTATTTATATAGAATAATAGAAATTTAAAACTAGAAAGGTAATGTGCTTCGTGCTGTATTAAGTTAAAAATGAAAGACTATTACAACGCGATCGGAAAATTGAGAAGATATATTAGATTAGTGCGAATGCGACAACAATGATCGATGATGGCATGCCACACTCGACATAGTCGGACCGTGTGATCTGTCCAAGGGTAATGATGGCATCTAACACCCTACGTCTTCCGACTGTGTGTTCTGCCCCTGGGCGATGATGGCATGCGTAGCCCGACGTAGTCCGATCGTGTGTGCTGCCCAAGGTCCATGTCGCCATTCCATTCCCTACGTGGTACGATCGTGTGTTCTGTTCAAGGGTGATGATAACATGCCACGCCAAACGTCGTCCGATCGTGTATGCTTTCCAAGGGCGATGATGGAATGCCACGCCCGACATCGTTCGACCGTGTCTGCTGTCCAAGGGCAATAATGGCATGCAACGCCGGATGTCATCCGATCGTGTATGTTGCCCAAGGTCCATGCAGGCATGCCACGCTCTACGTAGTCCGATCGTGTGTGTTGTCCAACGGCGATGATAACATGCCATACCTGATGTCATTCGATCGCGTGTGCTGCCCAAGTATGATGATTGCTTGAAATGCCCGGCGTTGTCTAACTTTATGTACTCCCCAAGGGACATGCGGGCATGCCACGCTCGTCATTCTTCCGTGTTTGTTGTCCAAAGGGATGATGACATGCCATGCTCGACGTGGTACGACCATTTGTGCTGTCCAAGGGCAATGATGGCATGCCACGTTCAACAACATCCGACCATGTGTGCTGTACAAGGGCGATGATGGCATGCTTCGCCGACGTTGTCTGACCATATGTGGTGACCAAAGAAAATGATGGCATCTAATGCCCGATGTTGTCTGACAATGTATGCTGCACAAGGGTGATGATGGCATGCTACGCCTGACGTCGTCCATCCTTGTTTGCAATCCAAAGGAGATGATGGCATGACACGTCAACATTGTCCGGTCGTGTGTGCTGTCCAATGGACATGATGGCATGCCATGCCCGACATCGATCGACTGATGTGTTGCCCAAGTTCCATGCGAGCATGGCACGCCCGACGTCATCCGACTGTGTATGCTTTCCATAGGCGATGATGGCATGCCACGCCCGACACCGTCCGACCGTGTATGTTGTATAATGGAGATGATGTTATTCCATGCCCTACATCGTCTGTTTGTGTGTGCTTCCCAAAGGCAATGATGGTATCTAACGCCATACGTCTTCGGACCGTGTGTGCTACATAAGGGCGATAATGGAATGCCACGCCCGACATCATCCGTCCGTGTGTGCAGTCCAAGGGCGATGATGGCATGCCACGCTCGACATCGTTCGACCGTGTGTGGTGATCTAGGGCAATTATGGCATGCCACGCCCGACATAGTTCGACCGTGTATGTTGTCGAAGGGCGATGATGGCATGCCCCACCGTACGTCGTCCCACCATGTGTGATATCCAAAGGCAAATATGTCTTGTATCGCCCGACGTCGTCCGAACGCATGTGCTAATGGAGATCATGGCATGCCACGCCCGACATCATCCGACCGTGTGTATTGTCCAAGGGTAATGGTAACATACCACGCCCGACGTCGTCCGACCGTGTGTGCTGCCCAAGTGCCATGATGGCATAACAAGCCCGACGTACTATGATCGTGTAAGCTTTCCAAGGGAGATGATGGCATGCCACGCCCGACATCGTTCAACTGTGTCTGTTGTCCAAGGGCAATGATGGTGCGTCACGCCCGACGTAGTCCTATCGTGTGTGCTGTCCAAGGGCGATGATAGCATGCCACGCTCGATGTTGTCTGATCGTGTCTGCCATCCAAGGGCGAGATGGCAAGCCATGCGCGACATCGTCTAATCGTGTGTGCTGCCCAAGTGTGATAATGGATTGAAACGCCCGGCGTTGTCTGACTGTATGTACTCCCTAAGGGTCATGTGGTCATGCCACGCTCGATATCATTCTGCCGTGTTTGTTGTCCAAAGGGATGATGACATGCCATGCTCGACGTGGTACGACCGTCTGTGTTGTCCAAGGGAAATGATGGCATGCCACGCTCGACGTCGTCTAACCATGTGTGCTGTACATGGCGATGATGGCATGCTTCATCAGATGTTGTCCGACCGTATGTGGTGCCCAAGGGAAATGATGGCACTAATGCCCGCCGTCGTCTGACAATGTGTACTACACAAGGGTGATGATGGAATGCTATGCCTGACGTCGTCCGTCCTTGTGTGCAGTCCAAAGGCGATGATTGCATGACACGTCGACGTCGTCCGACCGTGTGTGCTGTCCAAAGGAGATGATGGCATGCCATGCCCGACGTTGATCGACTGATGTGTTGCCCAAGGTCCATGCAAGCATGGCACGCCCGACGTCCGACCGTGTATGCTGTCCAAGGGCGATGATGGCATGCCACGCCCGACATCGTCCGACCGTGTATGTTGTCCAATGGCGATGATGTGATGCCATTCCCTACATCGTCTAATTGTGTGTGCATCCCAAGGGCAATGATGGCATCTAATGCCGTACTTCTTCAGACCGCGTGTGCTACATAAGGTTGATAATGGAATGCCACGCCCGATGTCATCCGTCTATGTGTGCAGTCCAAGAGCTATGATGGCATGCCACGCTCGACATCATTCGACCGTGTGTGTTGACATAGGGCCGTTATGGCATGCCACGCCCGACATAGTCCGACCGTGTATGTTGTCGAAGGGCGATGATGGCATGCCCCGCCCGATGTCGTTCCACCATGTGTGATATTCAAAGGCAAATATGGGTTGTGTCGCCCGACGTCGTCCGACCGCATGTGCTAATGGAGATCATGACATGCCACGCCCCACGTCATCCGACCGTGTGTGCTGTCCAAGGGCGATGGTAACATGCCACGCCCGACGTCGTCCAACCGTGTGTGCTGCCCAAGTGCCATGATGGCATGCCACGCCCGACGTAGTCCGATCGTGTGTTCTATCCAAGGGCGATGATGGCATGCGACGCTCAACGTCGTGCGACTATGTATGCAAAATTAGGGGAAATGTAAAATTAAACACGATAAAAGCTTTTTATCATAAAATTCATTATCTAACATTAAAATTGACTTTCTCATATGTGTTACCAACATATTTCGAAATGAAAATTCTATTTTCTTTTACCAGATTCGTAGCAATAAAGAAAAACTATTTTCTCCAAAATTGGGGGAAATTCAAAATTAAATGGGTTAAAAGATGTTTTTTGGAAAATCGGCTTGCTAAACCGCCTTTGGGTGGTTTGTTTGCGTAGATCTTAAAAAAAATAATCCAATTGAAAAAATAAATCACCTCAATTGGACATCCGAGACAAAAGTTATGACCGTTTGAAATTTTACAAATATACAACTACTTTTTTTGAGTTTCAATCTTTGATTTGGTGGAACTTCAAATGACTGAAACTTTGGGCTTGAATATCTGTTTGACGCAATTTTCTTATACTGCATTTGTTTTTGTAATCTACGTGGTCAACTCCTTAATTTGGTTTAGTTTTTTTAACATATTGTTATATTTTTATTTATATAGAATAATAGAAATGTAAAACTTGAAAGGTAATGTGCTTCGTGCTGTATTAAGTTAAAAATGAAAGACTATTACAACGCGATGGGAAAATTTAGAAGATATATTAGATTAGTACCAATGCGACAACCGTTATCGATTATGGCATGCCACACTCGAAATAGTCGGACCGTGTGATCTGTCCAAGGGTAATGATGGCATCTAACACCCTACGACCTCCGACCGTGTGTTCTTCCCAGGGCGATGATGGCATGCCTCGCCCGACGTAGTCCGACCGTGTGTGCTGCCCAATGTCCATGTCACCATTCCATTCCCTACGTGGTACGATCGTGTGCTCTGTTCAAGGGTGATGATAACATGCCACGCCAAACGTCGTCCGATCGTGTATGCTTTCCAAGGGCGATGATGGGATGTCACGCCCGACATCGTTCGACCGTGTCTGCTGTCCAAGGACAATAATGGCATGCCACGCCGGACGTCATCTGATCGTGTGTGTTGCCCAAGGTCCATGCAGGAATGCCGCGCTCTACGTAGTCCTGTCGTGTGTGTTCTACAAGGGCGATGATAACATGCCATACTCGATGTCGTTCGATCATGTGTGCTGCCCAAGTATGATGATGGCTTGAAACGCCCGGCGTTGTCTGACTGTATGTACTCCCCAAGGGACATGCGGCATGCCACGCTCGATATCATTTGTCTGTGTTTGTTGTCCAAAGGTATGATGACATGCCATGCTCGACGTGGTATGACCATCTGTGCTGTCCAAGGGCAATGATGGCATGCCATGTTCAACATCGTCCGACCATGTGTGTTGTACAAGGGAGATGATGGCATGCTTCGTCCGACGTTGTCTGACCATATGTGGTGACCAAAGCAAATGATGGCATCTAATGCCCGATGTCGTCTGAGTGTGCTGCACAAGGGTGATGATGGCATGCTACGCCTGATGTCGTCCGTCCTTGTTTGCAATCCAAAGGAGATGATGGCATGACACGTCAACATCGTCCGGTCGTGTGTGTTGTCCAATGGAGATGATGGCATGCCATGCCCGACATCGCTCGACTGATGTGTTGCCCAAGTTCCATGCGAGCATGGCACGCCCGACGTCATCCGACTGTGTATGCTGTCCATGGGCGATGATGGCATGCCACGCCTGACACCGTCCGATCGTGTATGTTGTATAATTGAGATGATGTGATGTCATGCCCTACATCGTCTTTTTGTGTGTGCTTCCCAAGGGCAATGATGGAATCTAACGTCGTACGTCTTCTGACCGTCTGTGCTACATAAGGGCGATAATGGAATGCCACGCCCGACATCATCCGTCCGTGTTGCAGTCCAAGGGCGATGATGGCATGCCACGCTCGACATCGTTCGACCATGTGTGGTGATCTAGGGCCGTGTTGGCATGCTACGCCCGACACAGTTCGACCGTGTACGTTGGCGAATGGCGATGATGGCATGCCCCGCCGTACGTCGTACCACCATTTGTGATATCCAAAGGCAAATATGGCTTGTATCGCCCGACATCGATGGAGATCATGGCATGCCACGCCCGACATCATCCGAGCGTGTGTGTTGTCCAAGGGCAAGGGTAACATACCACGCCCGACGTCGTCCGACCGTGTGTGCTGCCCAAGGGCCATGATGACATAACACGCCCGACGTACTATGATCGTGTGTGTTGTCCAAGGGCGATGATGGCATGCGACGCTCTACGTTGTGAAAGTGTGTATGCAAAATTATGGGAAATGTAAAATTGAACGAGATAAAAACTTTTTATCATAAAATTAATTATCTAACATTAAAATTGACTTTCTCATATGTGTTACCAAGGTATTTCGAACTCAAAAATCTATTTTCTTTTACCAGATTCGTAGCAATAAAGAATAATTATTTTCTCCAAAATTGGGGGAAATTCAAAATTGAATAGGTTAAAAGATGTTTTTCGGGAAATCTGCTCGTCTAAACCGTCTTTGGGCGGTTTGTTTGTGTAGATCTCAAAAAAAATAACCCAATTTAGAAAATAAATCGCCTCGATTGGACATCCGAGTAAAAAGATATGACCGTTTGAAATTTTACAAATATACAACTACTTTTTTTGAGTTTCAATCTTTGATTTTGTCGAACTTCAAATGATTGAAACTTTGGGATTGAATATCCGTTTGAAGCAATTTTTTTATACTGCATTTGTTTTTGAGATCTACATGGTCAACTCGTTAATTTGGTTTTTTTTTAACATACTTTTATATTCTTGTTTATATAGAATAATATAAATGTAAAACTAGAAAGGTAATGTGCTTCGTGCCGTATAAAGTTAAAAATGAGAGACTATTACAACACGATGGGAAAATCGAGAAGATATGTTAGACCTACGGCGTTAGATGCCATCATTGCCCTTGGGCAGCACACATTGTCAAACGACGGAGGCCTAATATATCTTCTCGATTTTCCCAACGCGTTGTACTAGTCTTTCATTTTTAACTTAATAGGGCACGAAGCATATTACCTTTCTAGTTTTACATTTATATTATTCTATATATGTAAAAATATAATAATATTTTTGAAAAAAAACTAAACCAAATTGAAGAGACAACACACACGGTCGGACAACATCCGTCGTGGCACGTTATCGACGCCCTTGGACTGCACAAACAATCAGACGCTGTCGGGCGTGGCATGCCCACATGGTTCTTGGGTAGAACACACGGTCGGATGACGTCGAGCGTGGCATGCCATCATCGCCATTGGGAAGCACACGCGGTCGGATGATGTCGAGTGTTATATGCCGTCTTCACCCTTGGAAAGCACGCATGGTGGGACGACGTCAGGCGTGCCATGCCATCATCGCCATTGGAGAACATACATGCTAGGACCATGTCGGGCATTGCATACATCATGGCCTTTGGCCAGCACACAAGGTCGGACTACATCGGTCGTGGGACGCCATCACCGCCCTTGGACAGAATAGACAGGGTAGGACGACGTCGAGCGTGGCATGCCATCATCGCCCGTTGACAGCAAACACGGTCTGCCGATGTCGGCCGTAATATTTTATCATCGCCCTTGGACTCCAGTCACGGTCGGACGACGTAGACGTGTCATGCTATCATCACCTATGGACTTGAAACACGGACGGATGACGGCGAGCATGGCATGCCATCATCACCCTTTTGAAGCACACACAGTCGGACGATGTCGAGCGTGGCATGCCATCATTGCCTTTGGACATCACACAAGGACGGACAACATCGGGCGTTGCATTCCATCATCACTCTTGAACTGCACACATGGTGAGACGACATCGAGCGTGCCATGCCATCATCATCCTTGGGAAGCAAACACGGTTGGACGACGTCGGGCGTTACATGCCATCATTGCCCTTGGGTTGCACACACGGTCGGACTTCGTCGGGAGTGGCATGCCATCACAACCCTTTGAAAGCACAGACGGTTGTACAATGTCGGGCGTGGCATGTCATAATCCGTTTGGACAACAAAGACAAACGCGCGACGTAGAGAGTGGCATGCCATCATCACCCTTGGTCTGCACATACGGTTGGACGATATCGGGTATGGCATGCTGTCATCGTCCTTCGACAGCATACACAGGGTCATAAGATATCGGGCGTTGCATGCCATCATTTCCCTTGGAAAACACCATTCGGACAATGTTGACCGTGGCATGCCATCATCGCCCTTGGAAAGCAATCATGATCAGGCGACATCGGGTGTTGCATGTTATCATCTCCCTTGGACAACACACTCAATCAGACAACGTAGGGCGTGGCATGCCCGCATGGCCCTTGGGTAGCACACATGGTAAGAAGACATTGGATGTGGCATTCCATTATCTCCCTTTTGCGATACACACAGACGACGTCGGGCATAACATGTCATTGTCGCCCTAGGGAAACACACACGGTCGGACGACGTCGTACGTGGCATGCCAACATCTCCCTTGGACAGCATACACGGTCAGAAAGCGTCGGGCGTGGCATGTTATCATCACCCTTGCGCAACACACACGATCGGATGTCGTCGGGCGTTAAAAGCCACAATTGCCCTAGGAAAACATACAAGATCGAATTACGTGGGGCGTGGAATGTTATCATCGCCCTAGGTCAGCACACACGATCGGACGACATCAAGCGTGGCATGCGCGCATGGACCTTGTGCAACCCACACGATCGCACGACGTCGGGCGTGGAATACGATCATAGACCTTGGGTAGCACATACAGTCGCACGACGTCGAGCGTGACATGCCATCATCTCCATTGGAAAGCACACACGGTAAGACGACGTCAGGCGTGACATACCCCATGGCCCTTGGAAAGCACACACAATCTGACGGCGTCGAACGTTGCATGCCACCTGGCCCATGGGAAGCACACACGGTCGGACGACGTCGAGCGTGGCATGCCATCATTTCCCTTGGACAACATACACGGTCAGACGACATTGGGCGTGGTATGCTAGCATCGCTCTTGGATAGAACACATAGTCAGACGATGTCGAGTGTGGCATGCCATCATCGCCCTTGGGCATCACACATCGTCGGGCTACGTCGAGCTTGGCATGCCATCATCTCTCTTGGACAACACAGACGGTCAGACAATGTCGAGCGTGGAATGTCATCGTCGCCCGTGGTTAGAACACACGCTCGGACGACGCCAATCCTGGCATGTTATCATCGCCCTAGGGCAGCACACATGGTTGGACTACGTCAGGCGTAGCATGCCTGCATGGCCTTTGGACAGCACACACAGTCGGACGACGTTGAATGTGACATGCCATCATCGCCCTTTAGCTGCACACCAAAACAGACGACGTCAGGCTTTTGATGCCATCATCGCTCTTGTGCAGCTCACACGGCATGAAGATGTCTGGTGTAAGATGCCATCATTAACCTTTGGCAGCACGCACGCTCAGACTACGTTCGGCGTAGCATGCCATCATCGATTATGGTTGTGGCATTCGTACTAATCTAATATATCTTCTCGATTTTCCCATGGCGTTGTACTAATCTTTCATGTTTAACTTAAAATGTCACGAAGCATATTACCTTTCTATTTTTAAAATTATATTATAATATATATATATATATAAATATAATAATATCTTTTTAAAAAAAACTAAACCAAATTAAGCATACAACACACATAGTCGAACGACGTCGGGCGTGGCATGTTATCGTCGCCCTTGGACAGCACACACAATCAGAAGATGTCGGGCATGGCATGCCCACATGGCCCTTGGGTAGCACACACGGTCGGATGACGTCTAGGGTGGCATGCCATCATCGCAATAGGACAACATACACGGTCGGACGATGTCGGGCGTGGCATGCCATCATCGCCCTAGGAGAGCATACACAGTCGGATGACGTCGGGCGTACCATGCTCGCATGGCACTTGGGCAACACACCAGTCAATCGACGTCAAGCATGACATGCCATCATCTCCATTGGACAACACACACATTCGGACGACGTCGACTTGTCATGCCATCATCGCCTTTGGACTTAACATAAGAACGAACGACGTCAGGCGTGGCATGCCATCATCACACTTGTGCAGCACATACTTTAAGAAGACGGCGGGCATTAGATGCCATCATTTCCCTTGGGCACCACATATGGTCGGACCACGTCGGATGAACCATGTGATCTCGCCATTGGACAACACACACGGTCGGACGATGTCTGGCGTGGCATGCCATCATCTCCATTGGACTGCATACACAGTCGGACAATGTCGGGCGTGGCATGCTATCATTTCCCTTGGGCAGCATACACGGCCGGACGACGACGGTCGTGGCATGCCATCATATCCCTTGCATAGAACAAAGTGTCAGATGATGTCGGGCGTGACATGCCATCATCTCCCTTGGGCAACACACACGGTCAGACTACATCAGCGTGGAATGCAACATGGCTCTTGCGCAGCACACACGGTCGGATGACGTCGGGCTTGGCATGTCATCATCAATTTTAGACAGTACACAAAGACGGAAGACGTCACGCATAGAATACCACCATTGTCTTTGGACTTCACACACGGTCAAACGACGTCGGGAGTGCCATTCCATCATCGCCCTTTGGAAGCACACAAGGTCGGACTATGTCGGGCGTTATACGTCATAATTTCCCTTGGGCAGCACACACAATCGGACTACATCGGGCGTGGCATTCCACCATCGCCCTTGGACAGAATAGACTGTCGTCCGACGTCGGGAGTGCATGTCATAATCCATTTGTACAACATTCATGGACGAACGATGTCGAGCGTGGAATGCCATCATCTCCCTTGGACTGCACATACGGTTGGACGACATCGGGCGTTGCATGCTCGCGTTGCTCTTGGGCAACACACATGTCAATCGACGTCGGGCATTGCATACCATCATCTCCTTTGGACAGCACACACGGTCGAATGACGTCGATGTGTCATGCCATTATCGCCTTTGGACTGCACAAACGAACAAACGACGTCAGGCGTTACATGCCATCATCACCCTTGTATAACACACACTGTCAGACGAGAGCGGGCATTAGATTCCATAATTTCCCATGGGCACCACACACGGTCGGATAACGTCAAATGTAGCATTCCATCTCGCCCTTGGACAACACACACGGTCGGACTATGTTGAGCGTGGCATGCTATCAGCACCCTTTCACAGCATACACGATCGAACGACGCTAGTAGTGGCATGCCAGCATGTTCCTTAGAGAGAACACACGGTCGAACGACGTCGCGCATAGCATTCCATAATCTCCCTTGGATAGAATAGATGGTTGGACTACGCAGGCGTGGCATGTTGTCATCGCCCTTGGGCAGCACAAATGGTTGGACGACGTCAGGCGTGGCATGCCATCATTGTGCCTGGAAAACATACAGAATATGACGACGTCGGGCGTGGCATGTTATTACTGTCCTTGGACACCACACACGATCAGACCATGTTGGGCGTGATATGCCCGCATAGACCTTGGACAACACACACGGTAGACAACGTTGTGCGTGGCATGCCATCATCGCCATTGGGTAGCACACACGGTCGGACAACGTCGGGCGTGACATGCAATCATCGCCCTTGGGCAGCAAACACGATCGGACCACGTCGGGGGTGGCATGCCATCATCGCCCTTGGAAATCATATACAGTTGGATGACGTCGGGTGCTGCATTGTATCATTGGATTTAGGATGAACACACGGTCGGACGACGTAGGGTGTGGCATGCCATCATCACCCTTCGACAGCATACACAGGGTCAGACGACGTCGGGTGTGGCATTAAGTCATCGGCCTTGGATAGAACACACGGTCACACGACATCAGACGTTGCACGCCATCATTGCCCTTGGACTGCACACACGGTCGGATGACGTCGGGCGTGGCATGCTATCATCACCCTTGTGCAGCATACACGGTCGACGACAATGGGTGTGACATGCCATCGTCGCCCTTGGGCAACACACATGATCGGTTGATGTCAAGCATGGCATGCACGCATGGACCTTCGGCAACATACACGCTCGCATGATATCGCGTATGGCATGCCATCATCGCCATTGGGAAGCACACACGGTCGAACGACGTCGGGCATGACATGCAATCATCACCCATGCGCAGCATACACGATCGGATGATGTCGGGCGTTGCATGCCATCATCTACATTTGCACATGCGGTCGGACGACGTTTGGCGACACAAGCAATCTTCGCCTTTGGATATTACACATGGTGGGACGACGGCGGGCGGGGCATGCCATTATCTCTCTTCGACAACATACACGTTCGGACTATGTCGCGAGTGGCATGCAATCATGGTCCTAGGTCAACACACATGGGCGAACGATGTCGAGCTTGGCATGCCATCATCGCCCTTATGTAGCACACTCGGTCAGAAGACGTATGGTGTTAGATGCCATCATTGCCCTTGGACTACACACACGGACGGATGACGTCGGGCGTGGCATTCCATTATCGCCCTTATGTAGCACACTCGGTCAGAAGACGTATGGTGTTAGATGCCATCATTGCCCTTGGACTACACACACGGACGGATGACGTCGGGCGTGGCATTCCATTATCGCCCTTATGTAGCACACTCGGTCAGAAGACGTATGGTGTTAGATGCCATCATTGCCCTTGGGCAGCACACACAAAAAGACGATGTAGGGCATGGCATCACATCATCGCCATTGGACAACATACACGGTCGGACGATGTCGGGCGTGGCATGCCATCATCGCCATTGGACAACATACACGGTCGGACGACGTCGGGCGTGCCATGCTCGCATGGCACTTGGGAAACACACCAGTCAATCAATGTCGGGCATGGCATGCCATCATCTCCTTTGGATATCACACACGGTCGGACGACGTCGAAGTATCATGCCAACATCGCGTTTTGACTGCACAGAAGGATGGACGACGTCAAGCGTGGCATGCCATCATCAACCTTGTGTATCACACACTGTCAGACAACGACGGGCATTCGATGCCATCATTTCACTTGGGCACCACACATTGTCTGACAACGGTCGGGCGTTATAGGTCATTTCCGTTAGGCAACACACACGGTTGGACTACATCGGGCGTGGCATGCCATCATCGCGCTTGTACAGCATAGACGGTCGTCCGACATCGGGAGTGGCATGTAATCATACCTTTGTACAACATTCATGGACGAATAACGTCGAGCGTGGCATGCCCTCATCGCCCCTGGACTGCACATACGGCTGGACGACATCGGGCGTGGCATGCTCGCGTGGCACTTGGGCAATACACCAGTCAATCGACGTCGGGCATGGCATGCCATCATCTCCTTTGGATAGCACACACGGTCAAACGACGTCGACATGTCATGCCATCATCGCCTTTGCACTACACAAAAGGACAAACGACGTCAGGCGTGTCATGCCATCATCACCCTTGTGCAACACACACTGTCAAACGAGAGCGGGCATTAGATGCCATTATTTCCCATGGGTACCACACACGGTCAGACAACGTCAAATGTAGCATTCTATCTCGCCCTTTAACAACACACACGGTCGAACTATGTCGAGCGTGGTATGCTATGATCTCCCTTTAACAACACACACGATCGGACGATGCTAGTCGTGGCATGCCAGCATGGTCCTTAAATAGTACACACGGTCGAACCACGTCGAGCATGGCATGCCATGATCCCCTTGCATAGAACAGACAGTTGGACTACGCTGGCATGGCATGTCGACATCGCCCTTGGGCAGCACAAATGGTCGGACGATGTCAGGCGTGTCATGCCATCATTGTTCTTGAAAAGCACACACAATATGACGATGTCGGGTGTGGCATGTTATCATTGTCCTTGGACACCACACACAATTGGACCTTGTTGGGCGTGGCATGCCCATATAGCCCTTGGGCAGCACACACGGTAAGACAATTTTGTGTGTGGCATGCCATCATCGCCATTAGGCAGCACACACGGTCGGACAACATCGGGCGTGACATGCCATCATCGCTCTTGGCAGCAAACACGACCGGACCACGTCAGGCGTGGCATGCAATCATCGCCCTTGGAAAACATATACAGTTGGACGACGTCGGGTGTTGCATGCTATCATATCAATTACGATGAACACAAGGTCGTACGAGATCGGGTATGGCATTCCATCATCGCCATTGGGAAGCACACACGGTCGAACGATGCCGAGCATGAAATGCAATCATCACCCATGGGCAGTAAACACGATCGGACCACGTCGGGTGTGTGATACGCTCAAACTTACTTCTCAAATAAGAAGTATAGTGGTCGTGTCAAGTAACTAACCCAACTAGTGAGGTTGGGATCGTTCCCACGAGGAAAATAGTCTAGACTTAACTTCAACCTATTATTACTATTGTTCGGTTGATGACTTCCTTAGAAACTAAAAACAAAAAAAGGGGGGTTTGTATTTCCTAATGATTAAAAATAACTAACGAATTTGAAAGAGACACTTAACAGTTTTGAAAGTTGGATTTTAATCAAT